>NC_141041.1:42192500-42275000 GCF_052040795.2 Danio rerio | reverse complement strand
CATCGTGTCAACACCACAGCCTACCTGAGTATTGTTGCTGACCATGTCCATCCCTTTATGACCAGAATGTATGCTATCATGTCAATATCGACCAAAATCTCAGAAGAATATTTCCAGTACCTTGTTAAATCTATGCCATGAAGGATTAAGGCAGTTCTGTAAGCAAAACTACTAGTAGTGCCTAGTAAGGTACTAGTAAGGTGTACCTAATAAAGTTGCCAGTGATTGTATATGTCACATGTAACATCATATTAGTAATGTACTACACTGTAAAACCCAATAAGTTAAGATGACTCAAACCATTTGAGGAAACCGATTACAACAAACTATTTAAGTTCAAAACTAATCCTAATGAGTACTGTGAACTTAATCCATTTGAGTAAACAAAGCAATTTGAGCACAGTAAAACCCGTTAAATGAAGAAAACTCAAACCACCTGTAAAACCCAGTAAGTTATGGCAACTCAAACTGTTTGAGGAAACTGATTGCTACAAACCATTTGAGTTAAACTAATCTACATGAGTACTGTGAACTTACTCCATTTAAGTTGAAGTAATGAAGTTTTTAAATAACTCCTTACCTTCAACACTGAGTTCAAAACTCTTTTTAAATGAGTAACTTAACTTTCAGCAAAATTTGAGTTAATTACACTCATTTCATTTGATAGAGTTGACTGTGGGTTTTATGTTGTATAGAATTCCATAACTACAAAAAACTGATGGCAGGCTGGGTGAAAAAAAAATGTTTCAAGCTTGCTGCAAGACGTTGGAAGAAGCATCTTTTGACCTCCAACCATGCAAGTGTGTAACAGAGAGAACAAAACCAGATAACATAACTCTGAAAGAAACCATTTCTAGTGTTTTTTTAGGAACAACAAAGGTTCAAAATATCTGGACACCGCTCGCTTAGTTCTGGGGTCAGGCATATTTTGGTTTGTCCACAGAAACCATTGGCATAAACATTGGATTCTCATCCAAACCCCAAATTCCTCTGCAGTTTTATTCAGACGAAGCTGTGCTCACTGATACTTTCAGACAATTACATATTCCTGGAGATTTTTCTTTGCTTTGGGTCAGTAACAATTATACAGCAAATCACTTCCTGAGGAAACATCTCCTGGAGGGATTTTTTGCTAATCTGCTCTTCTCTAATGTTGCAGAATGCATACGTCCGATGTGTGGAAATGCACCATGAAACTCAATAGCTCCGGGCAGGAAACTGGAGTCCTGAGGAGGAAGAGGCAGGAAGTGAATACGGCTTGTTTGCCCCCCTAGCTTACACCTTCGGCTCGCTCTAACCCGGCTGTGGGGCAATATCTTGTTTTTAGAGGGGGTCCCATCTCTGCCCAATTTTACAGCTGGGTGGAGAACTTCAATGGAGTCTCTGAAGCCAGGGTTAGACAATAGACTGGTAGCCAAACCGGCAAGCCAAGCCAGGATTTCCTGGCTTACGGCATAAAAAAAGTTGCACAATGAAGGATGAGTCTTGTGTTGGGTTGATCTGAATCTCAGTTCGGAACTGTGGCACATCTGTACGTGAGAACACAGCATTTCTCCACCGCCTGTAAAGGAAGTGCCTAACTGAAAGAGTTCTAGCCTGAAACCGAAGAGTGGTCAGTTTGAGGGTCAATGACACTCTTTAAAAATAAAGCTTGTTTATTGACATTGACGGGTCCTGGAGGAACCTGAACCTAGTGTTGAAAAAACCAAAGAAAATTTCCATTACAAAAAAGGTTGTTTATAGTGGAAAAAAGTTATTTAGATGCTTAAAATGTTCTTTACACTAATAAAATGGTTCTTGGAAGAACTCTTCACTTAAAAAGAAAACAAAATAGGTTCTCATCTGGCACTATTATGACAAAAACACACTTTTGGAACTTTTTTTATTTAAGAGCGTACCAGTCAAAGTTATTTCATTCATTCAATTTCTAAAATGATTATTAATATGGGGTCACAACAGTGGAATGAACCGCCAACTTATCAAGCATAGGTTTTATGCAGCGGATGCCCTTCCAGCTGCAACCTATCACTGGGAAACATCCATACACACTCATTCACACACATACACTATAGACAATTAAGCCTACCCAATTCACCATGTCTTTGGACTTGTGGAAATTGGAGCACCCGGAGGAAACCCACACAAACACAGGGAGAACATGCAAACTCCACACAGAAATGCCATGTGACCCAGCCGAGAGGCCAACTGACCCTTGCTGTGAGGTAAAGTGCTACCCACTGCGCCACCGAAGTTGAACTTCCGGACATGCTAAAGGAAGGTAGAAGTTATGGGACTGTAAGACGTCATAACAGAATAAAGGTTATATTGCCTTCTTTAGCAAATGTTTGTGCTTGAAATAAGTTTTGATCTTTGGTTTCATTCTATAATACTGGACTTTATTTTCTATGATGGTTGGAACTATGAGAGTGTTTAAACCAGGGGTCACCAATCCTGGTCCTGGAGGGCCGGTGTCCCTGCAGGGTTTAGCTCCAACTTGCTTCAATACACCTGCCTGGATGTTTCAAGTATACCAAGTAAGAGCTTGATTAGCTTGTTCAGGTGTGTTTGATTAGGGTTGAAGCTAAAATCTGCAGGACACCGGCCCTCCAGGAACAAGTTTGGTGACCACTGGTTTAAACAAAAGAGAAAAGTGTGTAAATGTTATGTTATTGATAGGGTGTCACTCAAAAGGAGCTTGGAGTAGAGCCGCTGCTCCTCCACATCGAGAGAAGTCAGTTGAGGTTTCTCGGGCATCTGTTTTGGATCCCTCTTGAATGCCCACCTAGGGAGGTGTTCCAGGCATGTTCCACCAAGTGGAGGCCTCGCGGAAGACCCAGGACACGCTGGAGGGACTATGCCCCTCGTCTGGCCTGGGAGCGCATTGGGATCTCCCAGAGGAGCTGGAGGAATTGTCTGGGGAGAGGGATGTCTGGGGTTATCTCCTAAGACTGTTGCCCCCATGACCAGCCCTGGATAAGCGGATGAAAATGACCAGACATGACAACTCCCGCGAATAATGAGGGACCGCTGTACTGGCTTATCAAAGAAGGTGGATTTCCAGAACACAACCAACAATTATTTTATCGCCATGGACCAATAGTAGCTCAAAGTTATTTCGGAGCCAAAACAAATTTCCCTAAAAAAGTTTATATTATTGTGCTATTTCGAAATGCCAAAACAGGCTTTGTTTTTTGAAAGAAATTTGTTTGAAATTAAAAACATTTTTAATTACAAAGTGAGCTCTTGGGCGATGCAGTGGTGCAGTGGGTAGCACGTTCGCCTCACAGCAAGAAGGTCGCTGGTTCGAGCCTCGGCTCAGTTGGTGTTTCTGTGTAGAGTTTGCATGTTCTCCCTGCGTTCGCATGGGTTTCCTCCGGGTGCTCCGGTTTCCCCACAGTCCAAAGACATGTGGTACAGGTGAATTGGGTAGGCTAAATTATCCGTATGAGTGTGTGTTTGAATGTTTACCAGAGATGGGTTGCGGCTGAAAGGGCATCCGCTGTGTAAAAACTTGCTGGATAAGTTGGCGGTTCATTCGCTGTGGTGACCCCAGATTAATAAATAGACTAAGCCAACAAGAAAATAAATGAATGAATGAAGCTCTTTTCTGCAATTTTTTACTGCCTATTGGAGAAGTAACGACTAGTAATAGTAAACAGAAACAAACGGTCAAGCTACTTGCTCTACAAACATGTTTTTTTGTTTTAAATAAAATACCAGAATGCAACACCAAACAGAATAACAAGCAGTTTTTACAGCAAAAATCCATGGAAGCGAATAAGTCCAGAAGTCTCATGCCAGTAAGGTTACAATGGCTAAGCCCACTCGTTTATTAAGGAATAAGGTCAATAATTAACAAGACCTGAACAAAATTACTAACAACCACATACTCTTGAGGCCAGGAGAATGTCTTTTACTTGCCGTTTTTTTACTATCTGGTCTCTCTGTCACACTAAACCTCATTGAAATTCAAAACATGGCACCAATGTAGTCCATCCAGTTCTACTCTCATCCCTCAATTAACCCCCCGACCCTTACCTATCTAGTCAGGCCAAGGCCAAAGGAGTGAGACTTACCTGCACAGCTCTTAATAGGTGGTGTCTGTTACACTTACCCTCCCTAAGCCTCACACTCATGTTGGTCACAGAACCATGGCAGCCTTTCCTGGTTCTACTGACCCACTCCAAGTGGGAAGTAAGCCAGCAGTTTAAGCATAACAAGGACACTGAAGACAGCAGGTTTTGGAATCTCTTCTAATGTTTTGATGATTTGATTCAGGTGTGTTTGCCCTGCTGAAAAATCCAGCTTAAACCAGCCTAGGCTGGTTGGCTGGTTTTAGCTGGTCTACCAGGCTGGTTTTAGAGGGGTTTTGGCCACTTCCAGGCTTGTTTCCAGCCATTTCCAGCCTGGTCTTAGCTGGTCAGGCTGGGAGATGACCAGCTAAAACCAGCTTGACCAGCCTAGCCAAGCTGGGAGTCCAGCCAAAACCAGCTATATCCAGCTTAAACCAGGCTGGTCAAGCTGATTTGGCTGGTAATTTTCCAGCCTGACCAGCTAAGACCAGGCTGGAAATGGCTGAAAACCAGCCTGGAAGTGGCCAAAACCCCTCTAAAACCAGCCTGGTAGACCAGCTAAAACCAGCCAACCAGCCTAAGCTGGTTTAAGATGGATTTTTCAGCAGGGTGATTAGGAAGAATTTGAAAACATTACTGTTTTTGTGCCTTCAGGAACAGAGTTGGGAAACACTGTTTTAAAGTGTGTCGCTATTACATCTCTCGAGTTCAGAAAAGTTCAGTTTACTCATAAAGCTTTCACTACATGGCCGTTATTACACTACTAGGCTTTTATACACTTTCACACTGAAGGAGAAACAGCTGATTGTCTTCAACAAATGAATCTCTGCATTATTGTTGCAAGGTGCAGCACGGGGGTGCAGTGAATAGCACACAACAAGAAGGTCGCTGGTTCGAGTGCTGGCTGGGCCAGTTGGCATTTCTGTGTGGAGTCTGCATGTTCTCCCCGTGTTCGTGTGGGTTTCCTCAAGGTGCACCAGTTTCCCCCACAAGTCCAAAAACATGCGCTTTAGGTGAAATGGGTTAGCTAAATTGTCCGTATTGTATGTGCGTATGTCCTGATCACCCAGGTTGAGGGTTGAGCGTTGGGCTAACGACCCAAAAAATTTGTTGTTATGAAACAACATCGTGCAGCTAAATATCAACTTCGATATAAACGGCCCTGGGAGTAAGTAAGGATTGTATGTACTATATGTCTGCATCTGACTCACTCCCAATTGGATTTAAACCAGCAGTTCATCTACTTTTTTCCTCAGTTAAGTATCTTCTATTTCTATTTTCTATTTGGGTTAAACGTCTTTGCTACATAACATACAACAGTAGAATAAGATACATAACTTCTGGTACTACCAGAAGCAAAGACTCTCATGATATAAACTTAAAACATAAAAATTTTCTTGCCAATTAATTGTTACAGAACTTCTAGTCACTTCTTGTGACTTCTAAATCTCACTAAGACACTAGCAAACACTAACATATATTCCATTCCAGAACTTTCTGTTCCAACACTATATAGCGACACTAGTCAAACCCATTTGTTCAACAGCAGCAGCTTAGGGTAAGTGATCTAAAGCTGTAATCTAACTGAGCAGGAGTTCCCCAAACAACAACAAAACTCTTGACTGAACTATCATAGTACGATGCATCATTTGGAGAGAGAACAATGTAGTGACGAGTGTTTCCCAAAACCCTAGTTGCTTCTTCCCAGATCCATCATTTGAACCACGTTAGATATAATGTAAAACATACATAATGACGCTCTAAATGGGGCAGAGTAATGACTTCTTTAGAGAGAAAAAAAAAATTGTTGGTAATTTTTTTACACACATTTCAATGTGCACTATGGAGGGAACACAATTCTTAATATGAAGATCACTAAAACTGAACTTTGAATGCAAATTACACCTAATTAATTCCAATTTTAAATGCTGGAATGTTTACGAACGAATAGGGCATAGGGAGAATAACTGAGAATAGAACACAACCAGGAACTATGAATGACATGATTCGAGCAAAAGAAGCGTCGTGAGTTGAGCGTTTTACGCAATTGACACCCTTAACCCGCGTATTGAGTGTTTCTCTCAAATAACTTAAGTTTAAAAATCTGAACTTCAGCGGACATTCGCGCTGCGTTAAGTTAACCAATCAGGAGTTTGCTCTTGTAGGGGAGTGATTATGAAGTAGCATCTGTCGTTGGTGTCCCAGGGAAAATCCTCCTGCCGACACCAACAACAGTTCATCAAATTGGGTTCGGCTCAGTCAGAAGAATCGCTGAAAGCTTCCATCATCCAGGTTAAGTTTCTAGAGGAGTTTATGAGCTCCAGAGCTGGGTGCACCTCTGAAAAAATCTAAAGTAAATACAGTTATTCTCTCTATAAAATCCATGTTAGCCATTTAGCAATGAAGCTAAAGTCACCGGGCAGACAGAAGCCCTGCCCATGACACGAATCCACATCTGTGGTGTAGTGAACTTGACACGCGAACAAAGCAAATTTGATGTGCAAATGAAGCAAGTAAACTCAAAATGTTCAAGCAACTATTTACGCACAAATATTGCAATTTATCCATGCATATCTGGTGTGAACATAGCATAACAATGATTTTTGTAAACATACCCTTGCTTGTTTCATTGTGGTGTGACAAGAAACATGCTCACTGATCAAAAGAAACTTGTTTTTTTTTAAACAACAAACACCAAACAGAATTGTTTTTGCCTTTATTTTATTGGAAACAGTACTTCAAGGCCTATATGCAGTGAGACATTAGATTAGCATGCAGCAAAAACTAGGGTAGCTGCAAAAAAATATTGTAATCATTATCTGATTCTTTGTGTGAATAGCATTTAATTAATTTTAGAATAGCGTAAACACAAATATCTGTTACAAACATGTCCTGGGATGAAACAAAAGCAGGACTGGCCTAGACAAACATGCTAACTGCACTTATCTTTTCTTCACTTAACTAGCATGTGGGCTGTAATACCTTATTAGCAGACTTTAGCTGACATTGTGCCAGTGTGCCATTCTCCCGGCACCAGGATTTGTGCTTCGGGTGCCTGCTGCCAAGAATTTTCCAGATTAACTCCTGATTTCAAAGAAAGGTCCCTGTGGTCTGCCATTGTGTGAAGCCATGCGCTTGTATTCATCTGTGTTAAGGAACTATTCATCCCTCCATTCACATTCATTCACTGAATGGGGTCCTATTTAATAGACCATCCTTCGCCTGTGTCTCAATGTACTCATGCAAACAGCACTTCCTCGCAGATTAGCAAATAATTATGGCGCCTTCTACAATGCCAAAACCCCCTAAAGCAAGAAAGAGTTTGCATCTCCATCTCAGTCTGACATAACAGCCATTTCCTCATCGCCTCTTTGAAAGTCGACCAAATAGTTCACCGAGGGGAGTTTCAAAGTTTTTAAGGGACAGCAAGGCGATGCTGTTTCTCACTTAAGCGATCACTCTTCATCTACTCTGATCTCAGCAGTAATGATTTGGGCCGATACCTTCATCCTTCCTGTCCCTCCCTCCTTCATCCATTCATCCATGCTTCCTACCACCCCTGGGTGAGAACATAAGCCTCTTAGACGCAGGACGGGGCACTGAAAGGCTGCGGTGGAGGCTGGATCTGTTTGCCTTACGCCTGCCGTTTGGGTGGCTAAGCAAACGCCGGGGAGGGCTGCCGAACCATGCAGGCTCAACGCCTTTAAAAAGGGTCCAACAGAGTGACCATTGTGTGAGTGCAACAGGAGAAGTCATTTACTACAAGCAGGAAAGTGAAATATCCTTCCGCTGTGAGTCCGAAAGAAGGCTAAAACCCTAAAACCGAAGTTGAGCCTTTTGTTTTAGCCCACCCCCCAAAACAAAAGTGCAACTTGAGCACAACATCCAGCTCATAAAGCAACAAGATAATCACATTTAAAGTATGTGTGAAATCAAAATTTACTTAGTTTTATTTTGCACACTGTTATTTTATAGGTGAACCAGCGACCTTCTTGCTTTAAGAGTGCCAAACACTAAGCCACCATGCCATTTATTGATTGAATATTACCAATATGGGTTTTGGAAATATTCAATCAATGGGTGGCATGGTGGCTCAGTGGTTGGCACTCTTAAAGCAAGAAGGTTGCTGGTTCGAGTCCCAGACCAGTAGGCGTTTCTGTGTGGAATTTGCATGATCTCCTTGTGTTCGCGTGGGTTTCCTCTGGGTGCTCCGGTTCCAGCCACAGTCCAAAGGTATGCAGTACAGATGAATTGGATTAACTAAATTGGCCTCAGTGTATGACGGTATGTGAATGAAATAAGTGTATGCTGTTTCCCAGCACTGGGGGTTAATTAGTGTACTCTCAGTGCTGAGTTGCCGCTGGTATGGCATCCAGAGAGTAAATGTGGTCCATTCTGCTGTGGCAACCCCTGATAAATTAGGGACTAATGCGAAGGTAAGTGAGTGAGTAATCTTCAATCAAAGTCTAAACATTTGGAGTCTTGTCTTTAAATGCAAATCAGCTGGTTCCCCCTGCCCACCATTCGCATGTGCATGTCTGCTTCTCATGTATTGTATCAGATAAACAGCAGTCAGTGAAAGAGACAGACACAGAAGAAACAAATCTAGCTCATTTCTCAAAAATGATGTATTTTGGCCCATTTACACTGAGTGATACAATTTAGTGATAGATCGTTCATGAACGATTCGTTCATTTTGAACAAATCTTCAATATGACTCGGGAACTACGAGTCCTCTCAGGGAGTGATTCGTTCATCCGCACGTGCGCACATTTGTGCAGGTAGTATCGTTAATTTCAAGTCTTCGTCACATTGGCAGAAGCCAATCATATGCGTTTAGAGCTGGAAAAATAATTGATCCGCTCACCTCTCAAGTCCTCTATCGGGTCTGAGTCACTACTCGTTCATCACGGGCCAATCATACGCGTTTAGAGCCGGAAAAAGAATTGATCCGCTTACCTCTCGAGTCCTCTATCGGGTTTGAGTCACTCGTTCCTCACGGGCCAATCATACACGTTTAGACCCGGAAAAAGAATTGATCCGCTCATCTCTCGAGTCCTCTATCAGGTCTAAGTCACTCGTTCCTCACGGGCCAATCATACACGTTTAGAGCCGGAAAAAGAATTGAACCGCTCATCTCTCGACTCCTCGCGTTTGAGTCATTCTGTCACGTAAACAACGAACGATCATCCCTCTTATCGGCTCAGACTGTGCATTGATTAAGATTATATGTGACTGTCAGTGTAACGTGAATGAACCCCTGACATTTGAAGACATGAAGAGGTGAGCTGAGCAAAGAGACAACATGCCTTCATAGACAAAAGAGCAGGTAAACATTGAATTATTATTTTCTCCTTGTTATATTCTACTTATGACTTGTCGTGCAGTCAACCTTTTGGGTTAGTTGTAGATGTGTTTAGAAGAAATTCGTAACATTTTAATAATATTTTGGCAAATTGAACCAAATGAACGAAATGACTCGAAAAAAGATTCGTTCATCTTGATGAACGAGACTCAAAGATCCGAGTCAGTAAAATGATCTGAACTTCCCATCACTAGTACAATTTGGTACGGTACAATTTTATAGACGTTTTCATGGTCAAAAGGTACCTAAAAGTGAACTATACCATACCACTTTTTGGTCACCCTTTGCAAAGGGTACCTAGTACAAAAAAAAAGGTAGCAAAAGGCAGAGCAAGACGCACAGCTGAAGGCTATTGGTTTACAGAAATACGTCACTCGCAGAAGTAGAAAAATGAAAACATATGAAGCGACATTTTTAAAAACACAGTCGAGACAGTCTCCATATTGGAGACTGTAAGGGTCTGTATGTGTTCATATATGTTGCATTTATTTATGAATTTCATATAATTGCAGACATTACAGAAGGCTATTTTGCACCGTCATTGATCTGCGATTATCATGTTCATACAAAGGTTAGTAATGAACATTTATACACAAGTATTTATGTGAAAAAAGCATCTGTTTTGTGAGAAGTGCTTCTCATATGATATGTGAATAACCCGTACGTCTTTACTGCGACATTTTCTTGAGTAAAAATGACTACCCTGTTGACAGTGGAAATGCAAACTTTTTAAAGGTGACCCGTAGTTTACTGTACTGTACCTCTCAGAGGAAACAGGCCATTTGTAAGTCAAGCCTTAATGCAACAATGAGTTACAAAGTTTGCAGTACACACACATACATGTTTCTCTTTATTTACTGTTTTAAAAGCTTTTTAAACTTGTAAAACTCTTTTTTTTTGTGCAGCTGATCACAGAGAGTTGGAACAGATCTTTTACTCCCAGTTTCTTTGAAAATGCCATGTTGTGGACATGTTTAAACATGTTACTATGGAAACATATTTATATGCGCCTGTTAATCTGTGAACAGGGAAAACCACCATGTCACATTGCAGTGGGTATCAAAATCACTGGGATTTGGATTCTGTTTTAATATCAGGAAATTAAAAAAGGAGACTTAATGTGTTTTTATAACTCCAATATGACAGTGATTACACTATACCGATTCAATCCAAACAGCCTCTAAAAGTCGATTTTGCATCACATGTGCCCTTTAAGTCAAATGGAAACATGACATGTAGAGGACATGTAGATTTCAGCTGTCACAAACATTGTTTTTTAATCAAATGCATAGTTTATTGTCGAATGAGCCATGTTTGAAGCTCATTTGATCCTATTATCTGCAGAATACACAGGTTCAGATTGTTTACTGATTCATTCATCAATCCTTTATTCAGACAAGTAAAGTGGTCAAAGATTTGGACCCCCTTCAGTTTGCCTGTAGGAAAAGAGGGGCACTGACAATGCTGTAACTTTGTGCGATATTGCTGCTGAACATATTCAACAGACTAAAAATTATGTTAGGATTTTACTTTTAGATTTTAGCTCAGCTTTTAATTCAATTTGGATATATATTCTCCAGCAAAGATTACTTGATTTAGGAGTGAATGGTGATCTTATTTGGTGAATTAAAGATTTCCCTTGAAATCCTCCTCAAAGAGTAGTAGTTATGAATATGGTGTCTAAAACAATGATTGTAAATACAGGAGTTCCACACGGAGGCATTTTATCACCCTTACTTTTTTCTCTTTAAACAAATGAACTTAAGATACAGGATTTCTGTTTTAAGTTTTTATAAATATGCAGATTATATGGCACTTGTAGGAGAAAGGAGATACCTTTTGCTATAATTATAAAAAATTGCTTCAAAATTGGTGTTAAAGGAGTTCACTGGAAATCAATTTTATAAAACCAAGGAGATGATAGTTAGCAAAAATAAATTAGTCCTTAGTCAAGGGTTAAAACCTCTGGTCCTTGAGGGACATGAAATAGAGACAGTTGGATGTTTTAAATATTTAGGAACATTTCTTTCTTTCTTTTCGGCTTATTCACTTTACTAATCTGGGGTTGCCACAGTGGAATAAACCGCCAACTTATCTAGCACATGTTTTACACAGCGGATGCCCTTCCAGCTGCAACCCATCTCTGGGAGACATCCATACACACTTATTCACTAGGGACAATTTAGCCTACCCAATTTACCTGTACGGCATGTCTTTGGACTGTGGGGGAAACTGGAACAACCGTAGGAAACCCACACGTACGCAGAGAGAACATGGAAACTCCACACAGAAACGCCAACTGACCCAGTCGAACCAGCGACCTTCTTGCTGTGAGGCGACAGCACTACCTGCTGCACCACTGCGTCACCCATTTAGGAACATTTATTGATAGTAGATTAACATTTGCTGCTAATGCAGAGTGCATTTTTTTAAAAAAGCAATGCAGAGATTATATCTCATTAGGAGGTTACAACAATATGATGTGACTTAAGATGTTCTGGAGATGGTATACAAGAACTTGGTTGAAAGTGTTTTAACATGATTGCATAGTATGACCGTTGCCAATTAAGAAAAAGCAAAAACTGTGTTGAGTAGTAAAAATTGCCAGTGCAATTGTTGGTAAAGCAAAAATACAAATAAATGAAATTTATTCAATGAGAATTAAACAGAAAGCATAAGTCATTAATGAAGATTGTTCTCATCATTTAAATATCAAATTTCAGCTCTTGCCATTAAAAAGACGTTTTAGGCAACTACTAAAGTAAAAAACTAAAGTAAAAGAATGTGTATCAATTGTCCTCTGTGCCAAATGCCATTAGAATCGTAAATACTGAGTCCTAAGCAGAGGTGGAAAGAGTACTTGAAAAATCATGCTCAAGTAAAAGTACCACTACTTGCCTAAAAATGTAGTGCAAGTAGAGTAAAAGTTTTTGTTGTAAATATTACTTAGAGTATGAGTAAAAAGTAGACCTTTCAAATATACCCAAGAGTAGTGAGTAGAATTTCACTGTATAAAGCTACGTTTACAAGTAATTTGTGCATGTGAGTGTAAACGTAACATTCTGAGTTATTGCCCAGCAGGCACACAACATCATAAGAATTTAATATTAGGTTAAATTCAGGTTGTGATGTCAGGTGACCAAAATTCAATGGCTTGTCAGTATCTAAGGACAATGTTATTTTGATGTCCATCAAAGACATCAAATGACATTGATATTTGGTTGATTTTAGGTTGTTAAAAAGTTACCAAAATCCAACGTCGAGCAAACATCTTATTACCGACATCATATTGACGTCAAATACTGACATTTATTCTTCAGGTATGGCAACCAAAATCCAACATCTGATAGACGTCAAAGTGGTACCGTCCACACAACTTCAAGCTGTAACATCATTAGACGTTGATATTTGGTTGGTTTTAGGTTGGACATTAACGTTGGTCTGACGTTGAGTTCTGTCGTCAACCCAATTTTCATTTCCAAACAAAATGCATGCTAGGGTTACAACATCAATCTGACGTTATGTTGACGTCTTGTCCCTGCTGGGTGTTTAAGGCCATTTCGGTCATCATAAAATAAACATCGTTTATTGTCCTCATCAGAGACATGCATCTAAACAATCTCTGGGTCAATGCGTGCAAAGATTTTGGACATATTCTTGGACACTTTTAATGCTTCCAAACAGTTTTCTGCATTTATAAATGTCCCATGTTTTGAGGTAGTTCATTATAATGCAACTTTCCTTCTATTTGACTGGACAGGAATCACAGGACTGATTTCTCTAATCCCCTTAGACAAAAAAAATAAAAAATAAAGTAGTGACTTCAGGATGAAGGAAAGTAGTGGAGTAAAAGTGCAGATACTGCACTAAATATGTACTTAAGTGAGAGTAAAAGTAAACTTTAAAAAGTAAATTTTTAACATTTATAAAACTACTCATTACAATTCCTATAAATTACAATTCCTGAGAAAAACTACTCAATTACAGTCATCTGAGTATTTGTAATTAGTTACTTTACAACACTGGTCCTAAGTATGTATAGGGCTTTAAATTGAGCTTTTATTGTGATATATGTGATGACATTGAATGTATTTGTGTTGCCTGTTTTTCTGTGATGAGTGTAATGTGAGCGCTGATGTGGTTGTGTGGTGAAGCCAAAGATAAATTTTCACTTGTGCACAATAAAGAAAGTAAAGTAACTCCTTGGGCCCTATCATACACCCGAGGCAATGTGGCGCAAGGCGCGGCGCAATAGTCTTTTGCTAGTTTCAGCTTGACGCAAGAGTCGTTTTGAGGCGTTGTGCTACGCTGTTTAAATAGCAAATGCATTTGCGCACGTATGTGCACCCATAGGCATTCTGGTCTAAAAACGAAGCCGTTCTGAGGCGGACCGCTGGCGCGTTGCTATTTTGAGAAACTATAATAGATTTTTCAATAGACCAAAACAAACCCGGTCTAAACTCCCGGGCAGAGTTGCGCCTCGCTTACACACTGCTTAATACACACAAGATGTAGAGCAATACGCAAATATCTTTACATATGAAAAAGAATATATATTAAAGATATATATAGGATATAATAAGAATAGATATAGGATATAAATATAAAGGATTAAAATATTACAAAACATATTATTTTCTAGCCTATATAAATATGAAAAATCACTGCTTTTATGCCTTCTTCATCTCGGGAGGCTTTTTCAGTTCATTCATAACAATTTGCTTTTGTATAATGTTATTATTATTAGCAGTATTATTTATTATATCCATATTTATATTTGTTTTATTAAAAACAAGCTTAGATTTGCCCACCTGTCAGATTTTAGACCATATGGGGCACAGCATGTGTTTTAGGATATAACTCAGGTTTTTGAACACACTTCATTATTATTGTTCAATTATTCGTTTGCTGGAAATTAGAACTGAATTTAGAAATAGTTTTGAAACGAATATTTGAGCTTAACAAACAAAATTAATTATTTATAGGCTAATTGATATCTGTGCGTAAAGGTTTCCCTATCCAAGAGCGAAAGTGAAAGTAAATCATTTATCTCTCATTCTCGTGCGGTAGATGCTCTGTTTAACTGTTTTCTGTTAAAAAACTGTTAACTGTTTGCTTGTGAAATGCTCAGTTTTTCCACTTCCACTTACTTTACGTCCTGTAAATAGCAAATGTGCTTATGGTGCGACGCAGCTGGCTCTTAAAGGGAATGGGAGATGAAACTCTAATCGGTTTATTCTCAAAACACACCTATAACTCATTAAGATAATAAACCCAACCCTTTTAGACCATGCACCACGGCGCAAAGCAAATTTTCCCGTCCTTAAATTAGCAAAAATGCATTCCGACATGCCCTGAAAGTGTTAGCGCCCTGCGCTTTCCGTTTTGTGCACTGACCGCCAAAATAGAGCCCCTTGTGTCCGAATATGCTCTTCCCTCCAGTAACAGATCGGATATACCAGAAACAGTATGTAAGTTTGTCCAAATTCACAAAAAAGTATCCAGAAAATCCACTGTATCTAAGATTCTGAGGCATATATTTGAAGGAAACCATGAGGCCACAGAAGAAGCTTTAAGTATTTTGTAGTTATTTTAGATGTATCTTGTATCTTGGGTTAATTTTCGCACATTCACTTCCTGCAAATTGATGAAGCAATGTACCCTTATTCTTATGCTGTTTGCAATGCTCTTCAAATCGAACACGCTCACTCTCTGGGGATTGGAATCTCACTTAAGATGGCAGAAAACTCTTTAAAGTCCACTTCACAGGGTACTTATGTTCAAAGGGAGCGACTAAACAAAGAAACAGAAGATAGCATGTTGAATCCTGGTTTGAGTCCAAATTGAGATCTGAGACCTGTTCTGAACTCTCTCACAAACTCACTGCATGGTTTACAAGATGTAAGCATCTAGTTGTTTTGTATTACTTTAGAATTTCATATCAAGCAGGCGGTTCATTTCGCTGTGGTGACCCTTGATTAGTAAAGTTACTAAGCTGAAGGAATGACTAAAAGTAAGGCAAACATGTAGCCTCGAAAACTAATGTGATGAATCCAAACAACCAAGATTTTCGTACTTGCTTTGCTTCACTATAGCCCTGTTCGGATAGCAATTGTTTGAGAACATCTGTAAAAGAAAAATCTCCATAGCTCCTCATCGATTAAACACATGGTTTTGAATAAAGATCATTCAGCTGTGGACATCCTGAGTTAATAGTTAAACAAGCTATGTGTAACACATGATCATCCAGATGACAATAATTCTAGGTGGGATCTTTAAATGTGTTTTCAAATGGGTTGTGGCTGGAAGGGCATCAGCTGCGTAAAAACTTGCTGGATAAGTTGGTGGTTCATTCCGCTGTGGCGACCCCGGATTAATAAAGGGACTAAGCCGACAAGAAAATGAATGAATGAATCTTCAAATGGGACTCATGAGATCTACTTTCATGCAGAGTTTAGCTTTAAAGGTGCAGTAGGTGATTGTCTTCAGAAACATGTTTTGTTGTGCTGGTTGAAAGTCTCTTCACAGTCCAATAGTAATGATTAAAGTAAATTATCTAAATGTATTAGTATTTTTATATTCTGGATAAGGCATAACACTAAAGTTTCATCCAATGAAATATTGTCGGGCTGACACCTCCCATAATTCTGATAAGTAGCCCAAACTGTCTGTCAACAATTGTAGATTTGGACTTCTGTGAATCTCTATTCACGCATTTCCGCCATTAGCAGGTGCACGCCTGCATGCGCTTGTAGTAGTAGAAGTTTTAATACTATAACAACAACTTCATCTACTACTTTTGATACTGCTACACCAACAATGTCTACTGATACTACTACAACTACTAGTTCAACAACCACAACTACTACTACAATTACTACTACAATGACTGCTACTATTACTACTACAAAAGCAACAACAATGCCTTTTGATGTTTGTGTGAACCCAGTCATGTTGTCCGATGAGAAAAGAGAAAACAGTGTGCATGTCATGAGGTGAAAACTCTAGTTGTGTCCTCACGAACACACTGTAGCTCAGGGCCGGAGTGGGACTGCTTTTCAGCCCTGCAGTTTCAACCCCTAGACTGGGCCACCTTAGTTCACGACTGACTATTTTAAAATAATGTCATTTCTAGTTCAGTTTCTAATGACACTATCACGTCTTTCAAAGACACAGCTGCTTTAGAACTTCAAAAGGTTTTCATGAATATGAGAAGATTAAAGGGTAGCTAAATCTCCAACACTATTCTTTAAAACATCACAATGTCCTTTCCTGCAATATCTGAATATATTTTTTGGAAAAAAATCTTAATAGATATACAGTCCTTTGAAACGGTGGTCACACAAAAAATAAAATATCTACACCTACATAAGTAACTCAAACAGTATGAAAATTATATATATATATATATATATATATATATATATATATATATATATATATATATATATATATATATATATATATTTTTTTTTTTTTTTTTTTTTTTTTTTTTTTTTTTTTTGGTGAGGTTCGAACTCAGGTTGAAAAAACATTAAAGAATAAAAAACAAGTATTGCTCTGCAAGACTCTTTTAACCACAGTATTACTTTCTATTGATGGCTTTTCTCCCCTTTTTAGATTTCTGATCAAGTTATGTCAGATTTATTAATGAAGTGAATCATCTGATTTTCATTGAGCAGGTGTAATATTCATTAATATTAATTATTCCATTTCTTCTATTCATTAACCTGCAAGCTGCATTTTGTTCACGGGGATGCAAATAAATAAATAAAAAGAGCAGAGCTGTGGCAAAATAATAAATAAAAAGAGTGAGGCTATGGCCAAATAAATAAATGAATGAAGAAGTGTGACTGCTGAGAGTGCAAGCAGCTAGGGACACCGGCCCTCATGTCCAAATAATGGACCGGCGCATCGGGAATTCTCCTGGTCCTCCCGATTAGCCAATCCAGGTCTGCTTTACCTGGAATTTTAGAAAATCTTGGTAACACTTTATTTTGATGGTCTCCCTTTAGATAGTCTGTTGAACCTAACTTTATATTTGTTTAAAGTTCATTTTAAATTATGTTGCGTTGCTACTTATCGGCATCTGAATGTTTACTGAAGGTCTACTCATAAACTGATTATTACCTACATGCAGACAATGACAAAAAATCTTGACAGTAAATGTACTGAAAACTTGTTAAAGATTTGTTGCTTATCTACTAATACACTGTTATACACTACAACCTAATTTGGTAGCACGTAACTTATCAAAAGTTTTATAAATGTTGAGGATTTGTTGGAATCCTTGAAGAATTTGAGGATCTACTGATACTTTGTTGAACATCTGTTGAAGATTTGTTACATATCTACTGATACATTGTTGACCGTCTAGAACCTATATTGGTAACACTTAACTAACCAAAAGTTTAATAAATATTTACATGTTGTAGACATTGTAATGATTGCCTGGAAACATTTAAAAGACAATCTACAGATACTACCCAGATGAGAGTAAACAGATAAGAACTTGAAAAGTAACTTATGGTCAACAGACTATCTAAAGGGGGATCATCAAAATAAAGTGTTACCAAAATCTTCACCCTGGCCGGAGTTTTTGGGAACTTTTAGTTATGGTCAACCAAATTGTTAGACCTGTCATTCATTCAAAAACACTTTTTGTTTAATGTCAAGAAATAAAAATGTCTTTCTATCATTTCATTAGGACTGTGGAAACACTATACCTACACACAGTTCTGTCCAAACAGCTTACAAAATATGATTTTCATCATAGGTCCCCTTTAAAACACGTTAATACCAGGTGGAAACAGACCACTCAATCAAATATCTTCTGAACCCAAAAAAAAGGGATTCGTTTCCTGTTTGCGCTCCACTTTACCAGCTGAAGGTGCTGAAGCTGGAAAGTCACTTTACTAGCTGTTGCACAAGTATCCACCAGCTCATGCCAGCGGGCTGAAAGAGAGGCATTGTGCTGGGTCAGTTCTCTCCCAGTCAGCCTGCTTTCATTATCTCACTGTTAAGGCCACAGCCACAGATCTGCTTCACATTGACTGGATCAAAGCACAGAGAACAGGTCCCGCAACGCAATAATGTGTGTCTACAGGGGAACCCTGTTCTGGGAAAGTTCAATAGGTTAGAATATCAGTAAGATTTGCCGGCTGACCGTAACCGCTCACCTGTTGTCTGGTCTAGATGGGATCTTACAGCAGCTCTGTCTCTACTTCCTCGGACACTTAAACTATCAAAATGATATCCATCTGTTGGCATGCTGTGGGAAACAACCCCGGTTTAGGGTGAAGTTAAAGATGTGTCATCTTAAAGGAGCATCGAATGAATCAGAGATGCAAAATGAAAGAATTAGTTGCTGTGTCTCAATTCACCTACTAAGTATGCTTTTTATGAAGAAGAAGTATACACTTTTGAGTGTGGTCTAAGAGACCATGTTGTTGCTCAGTTATGTGCCCCGACAATCATTTTAAAAAGAGCCCCATTTTGAAAAAAGGGTCATGTTTTGGTTTTGGGGGTCTGCTGTTTGGATGTTATATTTTAAACTTTAGCTGATGTGTAATGTAGCTGTGTGAACATAAACAACATCTCTGAATGTAATACGCTCATAGTTCAATATAAACAGAGGCATTGGCTTTTACATAGTTAGCTTAGCAAAGCCTACAGCAAACCAAGTTTATAACCCAGGCTCATTCTGAAAATGTACCCCTAAATTCATTTCTGGAGATTGCGAAATACGTTCTTGAAGGTACTTATTTTTGCAGTTTTTGTTTTTGCGAATCCATGCGAGGCCGCTGTGTATGCTTTTTCATATCTCAAATTTTCTCACAAGTGCCATTCGCACCTGCTGTTCTCGCATAAACCCACCAGAGGCCGCTGTTGACTGACTGTTTGATTTGCATGCAAGGTCACAAAACACTTTCATTGTCTTATAATATGCTTTTTTTTTTTTACCTAATTATACCAGCGACTCCCATATGAATCGTTCAGCAATTCATTTGTTCTCAAACCCCTTCTTAGTGCGAAGCTAATCTATGCTAATTGGATCGAAGGCCCAGTCTGTTGTGATTGGTTGACTGCATTCAGTGCGAGACAGGGAAAAATGCCCACCACGGCTACAGTATGAAGTAGCAGAAAGTATGTGAGAGCCCAATGCAGGAATGCAATAAAGCAATGCAGTTAAACACCAGCATATTGCTCTACTCTTAAACCTAATTCTAAGTAATAACAACACACATTCGGTATTAGTCCACACAGTGGCAAAAGTTGAACTGTTTTGAAAATTGACCGCAGGGCATGTGAGGAACAGCTGATGGTAACCATAGCAAAGGCAAACAGCAAAGGATCACTAGTTCAGGAACACATTTAAATC
Organism: Danio rerio; assembly: GCF_052040795.2. Taxonomy (NCBI): domain Eukaryota; kingdom Metazoa; phylum Chordata; class Actinopteri; order Cypriniformes; family Danionidae; genus Danio; species Danio rerio. The sequence goes on along the minus strand of NC_141041.1, from coordinate 42,255,181 downwards.
GATAAAGGAAAAAGCACGGCTCATGTTTTTAACGTGGTTTTGGACGCGATATGTGAACAGCCCCATACAGATTAAACCTGAGAGATACATTACAAGCACTGATCTATAATAGATACTTGATTACAAGCCGCGCGGGGCCATTACAGCTTATAACACACAATTAAACACATATTTACTACACAAAACGAGGCAACAATTTTAATGACACTTACATGTTATGATCTGGAGGATGAAGAAACTGGTCCAAAGTCCCTATCAAAGTCTGACAAAGTCCTATAGTCTCTGCTGCTCATTCAATAGCAAACAGCCAGCAAATCCTACGTTACAGCATAGGTTATTGTATCAATGTCAGAAAAATGACATGAACAAACGCAGCACATGGTTGGCTATACTGCGGTATTGTTGTGAAAACCTTAACCCTTTATTCCCCTCAGCCGAATTTCCATCTGTCAATAGCCGCGTTTCCAATATCGCGCCTAAAGCAGCGAGCCAGGGTGAGCCAAGGCTAGTCCCGTTTCCACTGTTACTTCCGGGGCCTAATCGGGCCAAATCGGGGCTTTCTTGGGGCCAGCGGCCGGCCTTTTTCGGCCTGCCGAATACCTTGGGCCAAAGAGGGCCAACTGGGGCTTCGGGGCAGAGTGAAAGGAGAGGCAGAGTGCGGACACAGTTTTCCGATCGCACACGAGTACATGCGCCAAACAAATAAATAAATAAGGGAAAGAAAACATCTAGCCTTATAGGCTGGGGTCTTTTGCGTATGATCGCCCTTATGTTTCCCTTTTAAATGAAAGGCTGTTGCATAAAATAATAAATAAAATTTATAAGTGACTTTGCTTTGCTGCGTCCTCCTTGATGTTTCAATTACGCATAAAAATCTTGACACCATTAAAGACACAGCAGACAGTAAAGGTTTTCAAACGTTTTTGTCTAGTTTAAAAGGTGTGTTTGTGCTCGTTTAGATGCCTGTATGTATGTGTGAAACTTAGGAAAAGTGCAGCTCCCTTCACAGCTCTGGTGATTCCGCGCGGCTTTTTTTTTTGTTATTTATTTTGGAGATAATACACAATACGAATACAACAGAAAAACATGAAACTTTACAAATTACGTGTCCATTTTTGTAGGCTCAAAACAATAGTTTCATATATTTATAGAATAGCCTAAGCTATATTGAAATACTTTAAAGAATTAAAAATATCAGATATAATAAAATCGCATTAAATAAATAAAAAAATATAAAACAAACAAAAGCTAAACCAATTTAGGTATATACAATAGCCTACATGAATCAAATGGTTTTAAAGCCATATTAAACTTTCATTTTACAAAGGCCTGGAAACCAGCCTGGAAGTGGCCAAAACCCCTCTAAAACCAGCCTGGTTGGCCTAGGCTGGTTTAAGCTGGATTTTTCAGCAGGATAAACATTTGCAGGTTAAAGAAACATCATAGGAGAAAGTTGCCGCGGCCCTTGGTACAGATGAAAAGTTTAAAAAGTGTATTTGTATATAGAGAGACATAGGTAACTAGATAGAATAGAAAGAGATAGGTTGATCTCTGCAGCAGCTGCCGAAGAGCTGCGCGCTGCAGACGCAGCTGGTGTGAAAGGCAAACGCCTGCGTGCTGCTTCTGTTGACATACGCGCTGCTTTCGCTTGCGGTGTGAGTTGCAGAGAGGTAGCTGCTGATGAATTTGAATGTTAATCTTATATTAACATTCGAATGGGAACAATTATATTAACTATTATTTGTTTTTGCACATCTGCCATGATTGTAGTTTTTAAAAATCAAACAAATCAAATTATTGTCCAGGGCACAATGTACTTTCAGTTACTGCCAAAAATAGTAGACCATCCTGGTAACTTTGTATTATTTTAACTTACTATAATCTGGTCTTTTTTCCAAATATCCAAAATTTTAGGATTTATAGTATACAAATTGTAACAAATGTCTAAAAACAATTGATGGATTAGGAAGGAGGGGGAGTACATAACACACTTGAAATGACTTCCCAAATGTGTGAACCTTTATTTAATCAGATTTGTCCAGAAATCCAGGCTTATTTCCGCACAATATGCCCTAATAGCTTAGCTGTGCCATGCGGTGCCTATCATGTGACGGGGTCCTGACAGGTGGCTGTCCGGGCTGCCTGTTCACAGGTTGTAGCACTTACTTCCAGCCTGAGCGCTGCAGATTAAGTGTGTCCATCTGTCAGAAGAATTAGGACTGGTCTGCAGGAATTCTCAGATCACGCAATGCTTTGGCCTGGTGTGCGAAAGGGGGGCTGGAAAGGAAGGAGGGACCAGAGGGCAGGGGGAACTTTCATTGGGGTGTAATCCGACCCCCTCAGCCACCTGCACTTGTTTCGGAGCCCAGGAAATGGAGTACATGGGTCTTTCTTTTAGCTCTCATGGTGAACTAATCCTACTTGAGAATTGCATGCAGACACAGGCGGCTTCCTTTATGAGACTGATGCAGAGAGGGGTTTGTTTTGGGCTGGAATGAGAAGAAATACGCAGATGAACTCATTTAGAAATATCCTATTAATGTTAGAAATGTTTTAGACACCATGTTGGTCATAATTACAAAATGTGAATGCTTTTGTTTAAAGGGTTGGTCAATTAGGATATTATATTTTAAACTTTAGCTGATGTGTAATGTAGCTGTGTGAACATAAACACCATCTCTGAATGTAATACACTCATAGTTCAATACAAACAGAGGCATTGGCTTTTACATAGTTAGCTTAGCAAAGCCTACAGCAAGCCAAGTTTATAACCCAGGCTCATTCTGAAAATGTACCCCTAAATACATTTCTGGAGATTGCGAAATACGTTCTTGGAGATACTTATTTTTGCAGTTTTTGTTTTTGCAAACCCATGCGAGGCCGCTGTGTATGCTTTTTCATATCTCAAATTTTCTCGCAAGTGCCATTCGCACCTGCTGTTCTCGCATAAACCCAACAGAGGCCGCTGTTGACTGACTGTTTGATTGACTGATTGAATGACTGACTGACCGACTAATCGACTGACCCACACTCCTCCTCCTCTAAACCCAACCAATTTTATCAATTGTCAGGACTCTTCCCAGAGCTAGCCGGCTATCTAAGCTGAGTGATCAGGGGAGAAGGGCATTAGTCAGGGAGGTGATCAATAATCAGAAGCCACTCCCTGCCTGGAATTTGCCAAAAGGCATCTGAGGGACTCTCAGACCATAAGAAACAAAATCCTCTGGTCTGATGAGACTAAAATTGAACTTGGAGTGAATGCCAGGTGTTACGTTTGGAGAAAACCAGGCACTGCTCATCACCAGGCTAATTCCATCCCTACAGGGATGCATGGTGTTGGCAGCATCATGCTGTGGGGATGTTTTTCAGCAGCAGGAACTGGAAGACTAGTCAGGATAGAGGGAAAGATGAATGCAGCAATGTTCAGAGATCTACTGAATGAAAACCTGCTTCAAAGTGCTCTTGACCACAGACTGGGGTGACGGTTCATCTTCCAGCAGGACAATGACCCAAAGCACATCACCAAAATATCAATGGAGTGGCTTCACAACAGCTCAGTGAATATCCTTGAGTGGCCTAGCCGGAGCCCAGAGCTATATCCTATTAAACATCTCTGGAGAGATCTGAAAATGATGTTGCTTCCTTGAGAGGTACTGCAAAGAGGAATGGGCAAAAATTTCTGTATGCACTGTACATATACTGTAAATGTGAATACATTATTTTTCCTGTAATTGATTTACAGTAAGTTACTAGTTTACAGTAAGTCATTGAATTACAGGTTATTATCATTAATTAACATAAAACTTATGTACTGTTGCACATGTATGCACACGTGTTCTCCAAAATATTACAAATATTTATTTCTTTGTGCGAACAACATTTAAATAACCTAAAGAAACTTTTCCAGCTTCAGGAAATGTTCCAGCTTCAGGAAATGAGGAAAGGTTCACCGTAGATGTATCAACAGCGATAAAGAATCTGTATTTTCAAAATGAGTGTGGAAACCATTACACAACACACACTGCAGAAAAGCGCATTTCTAGGAATTTGGCACATGTGTTTTAAACTAGATGTCTGCAATATTTTTCTTCTTAATTAGGGACGATCTTATCAGTGACCCTGAAAAAATTGCACAAGTCGACTTCTCAAGTAAAACATTTAATAAAAATACTTTGTTGCGTATTATTCATTTGTTTCTAGAAGTTGTCCGTTCATTTAGGATTCGCAAAAGCAGTCCTGAAGCTAAAACATCTCAGCCGACAGGCAAACAAATGTTTGACCCTATCTTATCAGCAGTTCAACATTCGCTCATGTTTGTTGGATTATGTCAAGCAAACATCCGATTTGACATTTTGAAACCCTTTTTTTTTGTAACTGCCCATGAACGTCTGCTGGTGTTAATTCCTGGAACCTGGACTCTGGGGAAATTATGTTGTTTTTTTCCTCCAGATAATAAGCTGCAATCAAATATGTATTTTATGGGCTGTTTGTTTCTGGAGGATAAACACTTAAAAATGATTGCAAAAACCTCAGGAGTAAGGCTCAGCCCTTTCTGTGGCTAAAACGAAGCTTTTGCTCATCCAGGGTGAAAAATGTGGGGCAACAGCTGTGCTCATTTCATTTCGAATGCATCTCTGAAAGAGGTTCCTGTTGGAAAGCAAGGATATTGGCTTCATTTGTCTACGTTACTATTTGTCTAAAAGTCCCATTGTTGTATCATATTATTTATCCATTGTTAAATTACTAAAGAATGCTTAAAATTATCATTGAATTATGTTTATGAAAAAATAATATACAAAAAAATAGATATAGCACAAGGGTTGTTGTAGATTTATTGAAAAAAAACTAAGTAACATCTTAAAGCATTTTGTTTAATTTAACTTAAAACTAAAAAAATTAAAAGGTAAGACAAGGTAAGTTTATTTATATACCACAATTCATACACAATAGTAATTCAAAGTGCTTTACATGAACAAGAATAAAAGAGACAAGTATTAGAAAATAAAAACAAAGATTAGAAATTATTCAAAACAGATTAAAATGTGTTAAATAGGCTTTAAAAGATTGAAAAAGAAAAGAAAGACATAATAGTGTGATCTCTCGGACGTAGCACAGTGCTCATTTCAACACAGGCTCATTCTGAAAACATAATCCTGTGGACCTTTCTGGAGGCCGTGAATTATGTAGCCGGAGGTACGTATGGCTGCAATTAATTTTTTAAGCGAACGCTATGGGGCGGTATGACACCTTTCCTTTCATGCTTACCGGCTGACAGCTTACCTCTGTGTGGAGGGCTTTCCCGCTGCAACCAGTTTGTCCAGTTAGCTAGTCGTGTACGCCGACGGATTTGAGACACAGAGAGGAGTTGACCACGATGATGACAACCGGGTTCGAGCCTGGGAAAGAAGGGTTCCAGTAATCAGGTGATCAATCAGAAATCAAGACAAAAACAGAATCTAAAAAAATTAAATGAACAAGTGAATAACAGCGTGAGAATGTGGTTAAATCGGAAAACATGGTATGTGGTAAAAATCAGACAAGGGCTTTTCTTTTTCTGGGCGGCTTTTCTAAATCGTTGGTTGGGTCTAGGGAAGTAAGTGGGTGGGCGGGTCAATCGGTAATATTGGTTGGGTTAAGAGAAGAAGGAGGGTGGGTGAGGTACAAAAATACCTCCCGGGACGTATTTCGCAGTCTCCAGAAACGTCCACGTCCATTCTTGGAATGAGCCTGGGTTGGCTCTTTATGTGAAGGCACAGCTAAACAGATGTGTTTTAGGTCTTGATTTGAATGTGCCTAATGTTGGAGCACATATGATTATTTCTGGAAGCTGATTCCAGTAGTAGGGGCGTAGTAGCTGGAGGAGGATTCACCCTGCTTTGACTAAACTCTTGGAACTTCTAGTTTATATGATCCTAAAGATCTGAGTGATCTGTTAGGTTTGTATTCAGTCAGCATATCTGTAATGTTTTGAGGTCCTAGGCCATTTAGTGATTTATAGACCAGTAATAATACTTTAAAATCTATACTGAATGTAACTGGGAGCCAGTGTAGAGACCTGAGGACAGGTGTGATGTGCTCTGATTTTCTGGTTGTGGTCAGAATCCTGGCAGCAGTGTCCCGGAAGAGCTGCAACTGTCATACTGTCTTTTTAGTAAGGCCAATGAGGAGCCCATTACAGTAATCCACCCTCCTCACTGGAAACAAATGCTAATTTACTTACTGCTTTGACCTGAATATTGAAACTCTTATCTGACTCCAGAACAACACAAAGATTATTCACCTTATTTTTTGTTCGAGTGGGTTTTGTCCGGGTGTTCCGGTTTCCCCCACATGTCCAAAGACATGCAGTATAGGTAAATAGGGTTAATTGTTTGTAGTGTATGTGTGTGAATGCGCGTGTATGATCGTTTCCCAGTGATGGGTTGCAGCTGGAAGGCCATCCGCTGTGTAAAACATATGCTGGATAAGTTGGTGATTCATTCCGCTGTGGTGACCCCAGATTAATAAAAGGACTAAGCCGAAAAGAAAATGAAAAAATAAATGAAAACTAAAGACATTTTAAACATTTATAATAATGACAAACAATCAACTTAAATATAAAATATGAACAACAGTAAATTTAAAAATAAATATAACCCGGAAAATGTACAAAAACGTTTACAATATTGCTATTTTTAACTATATATATATATATATATATATATATATATATATATATATATATATATATATATATGTATGTATAGTTAAACATAATAGTTCTATATATATATATATATATTATAAAATGTTTAAATATATATATATATATATATATATATATATATATATATATATATATATATATATATATATATATATATATAGTTAAACATAATAGTTTTATTAACTCTTTTCTAATAACTGAATTATTTTATCTTTGCCATGATGACAGTAAATACGATTTGACTAGATATTTTTCAAAACACTTCTATACAGCTTAAAGTGACATTTAAAGGCTTAACTAGGTTAATTAGGTTAACTAGGGAGATTAGAGTAATGAGGCAAGTTATTTTATAACGAGTGCTTGTTCTGTAGTCTAATATAGATTAAACAAAACAAATATAGCTTAAAGGGGCTAATAATTTTGGCCTTAAGATGTTTTTTTTTTTTTAATGTAAAAACTGCTTTTATTCTAGGCAAAATAAAACAAACAAGACTTTCTCCAGGAAAAAAAAATATATTATCAGACATATTGTGAAAATTTCCTTGTTATGTTAAACATCATTTGGCAAATATTTAAAAAAATATATATAATTCAAAGGAGGCTAATAACTTTGACTTTAACTGCACAGTACAAGAAATAACATAGAAAAATAAATTTAACACAGGATGATGGTTAATTAAATACTAAATTACATTAACAGAAAAATAACTGCAGGTACAGACAATATATCACTTCAAACGGTAAAAAATGTCAATAAAAGTCACATTTCTAAAATCAAAACTTAGGCAGAGATGAAGGTCCCATGATACAATTCATAACCGTAAATATTCATTTTCTTTTCTTGTCGGCTTAGTCCATTTATTAATCCGGGGTCGCCACAGCGGAATGAACCGCCAACTTATCCAGCAAGTTTTTACGCAGCAGATGCCCTTCCAGCCGCAACCCATCTCTGGGAAACATCCACACACACACTTACACACACTCATACACTACGGACAATTTAGCTTAACCAATTCACCTGTACCGCATGTCTTTGGACTGTGGGGAAAACCGGAGCACCCGGAGGAAACCCACACGAACACAGGGAGAACATGCAAACTCCACACAGAAACGCCAACTGAGCCGAGGCTTGAACCAGCGACCAAGCGACCTTCTTGCTGTGATGCGACAGCACTACCTGCGCCACTGCTTCGCCCTACCGTAAATAATTTTTACAAACAGTTTACAGACATTTCTTGCATTGTATATTCATTTAGCAACTTTATGTGTGTTTTTGGTTTGCGTCCGATATGAGGTCAATATCTTGGTCTGTAAGATATTTTCCAGTAAGAGTCCAGCACCAGCAGAGCATCAAGTAAATTAGCAGAGACATGAAAACGCTGGACGCTGAGCTCATTTCCATATAGATGTGTCTGTTCCTGCCACCTGTGATTCCCATTCGCTCTGTTCTTCTATAGGCCTGTTTTGTTCTCTGCCCCACACACTGACCCCCGGATGTCTCCATCCCAGACAAAAAAAAAACTCTGAAACTAACAGGCCAATCAGGCCAACTTTCCCCTCTTTACCCATGAACAAACCCTTCAGATCTTTGCTTACTAAAGCCTCGCTGTCCACAACGTCCATACATAAAGTTAAGGTCAGAATTAATAGCCCCTCTTTAAAAAAAATTTCTTTTTATTTTCCTTTTTATTTTAACAGAGCAAGGAAATTTTCACAGTATGTTTGATAATATTTTTCCTTCTGGAGAAAGTCTTATTTGTTTTATTTCGGCTACAATAAAAGCAGTTTTTAATAAAAAATAAAAAAAACATTTTAAGGTCAAAATTATTAGCCCCTTTAAGTTATATTTTTTCGATAGTCTACAAAACAAATCATCGTTATACAATAAGTTGCCTAATTACTGCAACCTAGTTAAGCCTTTCACTTTAAGCTGTATAGAAGTGTCTTGACAAATATCTAGTAAAATATTTTTTTACTTTTTAGATTATAAAAAGTTTATATAAAGATTATAATATAAAGATTTAGATAAAGATTTAGATTATAAAAAGTTTATATAAAGAGATTATAAAACTATTTGTTTAGAAATTTTGTTGAAATATTCTCTCCGTTAAACAGAAATTTTGGGGAAAAAATAAACAAGGGTGCTAATAATTCTGACTTCAACTGTACACTCAGTGTTGGGGAATGTCTACATTCAATCAAAAATGAAAACAAGGGACGTAAACTCAAATGTTTGTTTTTTTTTTATTCCCGCTTGCTGAGGTGGTTTGGACTTGTGTGAAAAAGTCTTAATGCTAATAATAGGAGCTGGAAATGCATTTGCCAAATATATTCAGGCTTAGCAAACATCGTTTTTTTTTTTGCGAACTCTAAAAAGATTTGATTTATGTTAGGATGGGTCTTTTGCAACCCAGGCTCATTCTAATTACGCCTACGCTATATACATTTCTGGAGAGTGTCAAATACGTCCCACAAGCTATGTTTTTTTTTTTTTTTTTTGCAGTTTTATTTTCAAGAATCTGCCAGAGACCGCTGTGTACACTTTTTCAGATCTCAAATTTCTCTCGCAAGTGCCATTCCTGTCGCTATTGTCCAATTTTGGTGAGTCTGTGTGAATTGTAGCCTCAGTTTCCTGTTCTTAGCTAGCAGGAGTGGAACCTGTTGTGGCTTTCTGCTGCTGTAGCCCATCTGCCTCAAGGTTGGACTTGTTGTGCAGTCAGAGATGCTCTTCTGCATACCTCAGTTGCAACTAGTGATTATTAGAGTTACTGTTGCTTTTCTATCTGCTCCACCAGTCTGGCCATTCTCCTCCGACATCTTGCATCATTTGCGCCCACAGAACTGCTGCTCACTGGATATTTTCTCTGTTTCAGACCATTGTCTGTAAACCATAGAGATGGTTGTGCATGAAAATACCAGTAGATCAGCAGTTTCTGAAATACTTTGACCAGCCCGTCTGGCACCAACAACCATGCCTTGTTCAAAGTCACTTAAATCACTTTTCTTCCCCTTTCTGATGCTCGGTTTGAACTGCAGCAGACCGTCTTGACCATGTCTACATGCCTAAATGCATTGAGTTGCTGCCATGTGATTGACTGATTAGAAGTTTGCATTAACGAGCAGTTTGAAACGGTGTACCTAATAAAGTGGCAAGTGATAAGTCATCTTGATGTGCTGTGATCAATGAACTCATCAAGTATACTGATATATGTTGGTCAAGTTTATTCTTTATTTTTCTTTATTTTTCTGTCATGCAGTGCCTTGATTTAGGAGGATAAACCCAACCAAACAGATAAAAAAAGACAGGAACAGGTTTGCTCTGCTCAATCCACAAATCTTGCGAGCATAGAGAGCTTCAGCAAACAGGCCTCGGTTCAAACAAGTGTCCATGTGGCCGTTCAATACACAAGGGCATGTTTAGAAATGCGAGTGTAAACGTGAAACGGGTCTGCCAAAGTCCAGCTCTCATTCATCAGGATACACTCCACATGACCCAAAGCTCTCTGGGCCTCATTCTGGATGAAATGTAGAGGTCAAACTACGAAACTACACAATATACTGCTAAAGTTACAGCATGCAGAGCTAAAACCAGCCTGAAAGGATCCTTTTTTACAGCAGTGAGTTAACTCTAAACATCTTTTGTTGGGGGAAAATTTGTAGAGATGAATCTGTCATCCCTGTAAATAGCAACAGTTCACTGGACAGGCCCATATGGACTATATATATATATATATATATATATATATATATATATATATATATATATATATATATATATATATATATATATATATATATATATATATTTTTTTTTTTTTTTTTTTTTATATTTTATTTTATTTATTTTTTTTTTTTTATTGTGTGCATGTGCAGTTAATCTCCAAATTATTTGCCCTCCTGTAAATTTATTTTCTTTTTCAAATTTTTCTTCCCTAATGATGCATAAAAGAACAAGGACTTTTTCACAGTTTTTCCTATAATATTTTTTCTTCTTGAAAAAGTCTTGATTGTTTTTTTTCCCGGCTAGAAAAAAAGCAGTTTTAAATTTTCAAAATACATTTTAGGGTCAATATTATTAGCCCCTTTATGCTATATATTAAAACAAAAATTTAAACAAAAATTTGCCTAATTACTCTAACCTGGTGAATTAACCAAGTTAAGCTTTTCAATAGCACTTTAAGCTGAATACCAGTTGCTTGAAAATATCTAGTCAAATATTATATACTGTCAGCATAGTAAAGATAAAAGAAATTAGTTATTAAAACAATTACGTTAAGAAATGTGTTGAAAAAAATCTTCTGTCAAACAGAAAGTTCACATGGGGCTAATAATTCAAGTGGACTAACAATTGAGATTTCAACTGTATGTGTATGTAATTTCAAGTTTTTCATGCATCAAAATATATTTTGGAATGTATTTCAAGGTCAAGAAAATGCATTTTAAACTGTGGACGAAGATCTGAAGTATCAATTATTTAAAATAAAAATGATTTATACTCTTAAAATAAGAGTAAAAGAATAGAGTAACAAATGATGCACAGCACAACACATACTTAAATATGTTTGCTTGTTACAGTGGCTGTCAATAAAAGCTTTATTTATTTTTCAAGTTTGTCATTTTCGGTTGAAGTCAGAATCATTAGGCCCCCAATTTCTGTTTGCACATTTAACACATTTATAACCATAATAGTTTTATTAACTCATTTCTAATAACTGATTTATTTTATTTTTGTCATGATAACAGTAAATAATATTTAAGTAAATAATTTTCAAGACACTTCAATACAGCTTACAGTGACATTTATATGTTTAACTAGGTTAAGAAGGTTAAATAGGTTAGGGTAATTAGGTAAGATATAGTTTAATGATGATTTGTTTAGTAGACTATCGAAAAAATATAGCTTAAAGACGCTAATAATATTAATATAATAATATAATAATAATATAATAATTTTGACATTAAAATGGTTCCTAAAAAACAAAAACTGCTTTTATTCTAGCCAAAATAAAACAATTAAGACTTTCTGTAGAAGAAAAAATATTATCAGACATACTGTGAACATTTCCTTGCTCTGTTAAACATCATTTGGGAAATAAAAAAAAAAATTCAAAGGGGGGCTAATAATTCTGACTTCAACTGTATAAGTACTTTTCAACTAAATACATATTTAAAAGTATGAGGCAAAATATCACATTTTTGTATGAAAATTTATTTATTTTTAAGAGCTTTCAAACTTTTTTTTCCAAATACATTGTAATATTTCTAACTTTAAATGTACTCCTGGCAAACTCTTGACTTAAAGTTTTGGTTCGATGTAAAAAAAGTAAAAACTTGTTTTGTAACTGAACCCTTTTGGGCTCTACAATATAGGTATTCAGGCTATATATCAACATGAAACTGGAAAAAAAATTAAAAAAAAAAAAAAAACTACTGAACAACGCCCATTCTTGTACCTTTGACTATACATAGTCAACATTAAAAAACCTTTCGATTTGAAAACTGTTCACAATACCCATTCAGTCTTTTTTAACAACTTCATACTCTGACTATAATAGGCTTATATATTACATTTTTAAATACATTTCAATATATATTTGAATGTGTATATATTTTTACCGGATGAGAAACTGCTGTGCTAAGATCTCAGAAGGGAATACACAGGGAAAGCTGGCGGTGGGTTTGTACATTGAGTGGGTCTGGGTCTGTTTCAGCCTGCTAGTGCGCTGAACTGAACTGTGTTGTTGTTTATGCCGTGGCGCCTCACTGGAGGGCAGAAGCCGCTCTCTCGGTGAATGGAAAGGCTCCAGATCCTCCCCCTTCGAGTAAATAGATCTTATCAATGAAAATAGTCAACCCTCCTCCCTGCTGCCGTTTTATGAATGAAAATACCAAACCGCGTTTTCGCCACGCATCATGGCTGTTATTGCACGCATTAGCATTTAGTGCTCATTTTGCTAAATAGTGCTAGCTTTTATGCTTAAGTGCTCGTTTGTTTTTCTTTTTATTTGAGTTTATTTGTTGTGCTTCAGCAGTTCAGCATGCTACTGAGCCCCTTTGAATTATTTTTTTTATAGGCTATTTCCCAAATTATATTTAACAGAGCAAGGAAATGTTCACAGTACGTCTGATATTTTTTCTGCTGGAGAAAGTCTTATTTGTTTTATTTTGGCTATAATAAAAGCAGTTTTTAATGTTTAAAAAACATTTTAAGGTCAAAATTATTCGCCCCTTTTTCAAAAGTCCACAGAACAAACCATCGTTACAATGAATTGCCTAATTACACTAACCTGCCTAGTTAAACTAATTAACCTAGTTAAGCCTGTAAATGTCACTTTACGCTGTATAGAAGTGTCTTGAAAAATATCTAGTAAAATATATGTGCTGTTATCATGGCAAAGATAAATCATAAATGAGTTATTAAAACTATTATTAGAAATGTGCTGAAAAAATCTCTCAGGTAAACAGAAATGGAGGGGGAAATAAGGGGGCTAATAATTGAGGGGGGCTTAATTCTGATATATTGACATTTATAGCTAAAATACACTGATTGTTTCATGACGGTGCTAGCAATTCAGTTGTTGGTTTAAATGTCAGTTTTCCAAAAAAAAATAATAATAATTTAGCTGGTTTATATAGCACATTTGAATATTACTTCAGAGAAGAGATTTGGTAATGACAAATCTGTAAGAGTCCAGCAGTTTGGTGAATGTGACACCCAGGTCAGGTCTCTTCATCATGGCCAAGTGTGCAGCATTTCCCATTCACGCTTGCTCTTCGCTAGTATTTTCTTTAGTCGCCTTTAAAAATGAATTTAAAACATTGTCCCCTCTGTAGCACATTGTGTGCCATTTAACTTACAAAAAATGGTTATAATTTTCTGTGTTAAATTCTGAATGCCCGTATTGTCTGTATACTGTGAGTGTCTCTTGATCATCGAAAGACGGGAATTAGGAAAAAGCTAAAAGCCAGTGTGTAATGTATGCCATCTTGTGGACAAAGTCTGAACATATTCGAATACAAGATTGAAAAACGCAACCCAAAACTGTTTTTTTCCCCAAAGTGGTGCCACAGAAAAAGAAGCTTTTAGTGTTTATTAAAAGAACCATTTTTTCATAGTCAAATACATTTAGTAAAGTAAAGAAACAATTTCCCCACAATTCTGTGAAATGCTTTTCTTTTAAATCAACTTGTCATCTGAATACCTCATATTTAATATTTTCTGTCAATGTTGTTCATGACAGCAGATCTTGCAGGTCAAAGTGGTCGAATAGTTTTGATAGTATCTTCTAGCGATTTTAGGTTGTGTTTGAGGCTATAAGCATATCCCACCATTCACCACATTTAGGTACTCCCTTGCTCATAAATCTTTTTGTATTGGTAATTCTATCATAGAGAGGTTCTGTTAAAAAAATAAATAAATCAATGATACTTTTAAACAGTTATAGTGAAATAGCTAAAGAAACTGCTTACTCAAAACTGAAAAGTTTCAGCCTTTGCATAACAAATGTTACAAAAACTTTTTTCTTCTGTAAAGGTTCTGAAAATGCTGCAAACCAGTAACAATTGACTTCCGTTGTTTTTGTTTTTCCTACAATGAAAGTCAATGATTACCACTTCAAATAATTTATTCTCAATTCAAAAAGAAAAAGGAAACACAAAGTTCAGGAGAGTAAATTTTAATCTGTGGTTAAACTATATCCCTTTAAGTATTCCACATTTTGGCTAATCACAACAGAGCTCATTTTCATGTCTTAAAGACCAGAAATTGTTTTGATTCTTCTATTATTTAGGTTTTCATAAAGGGAAAATCAATGAAGGCTTTTATATTAGGGTTCTTGGAATTTTAATGAAAAAAAATTAAGATTAAGATTTATTAGATTTCTTTAAATAAATCTTTAGCTTACAATTATTCAATACCATTGACTTCCATATATTTGTTGTTCGTACTATGGACATTACCAGTTTACAAGCTTTTTCAAAATATCATGTTTTTGGTGATAAACCAATCATTATTTTAGGATACCGCTTTAAACAGGATTAAAGAAACACTCCACTTTTTATGGAAAGAGGCTTATTTTTCAACTCCCTTAAGTTGTTTTACCATTTTTGGAATTCATTCCGCCGATCTTCAGTCTGGTGTAGCACATTTAGCAGCGATCCTTGAAGTAATGGTCTCTACACTGGCTCCCAGTTAGATTCAGAATAGATTTTAAAGTATTTTTACTGGTCTATAAATCACTAAATGGCCCAGGAGCTCAATACATTACAGATATGCTCACTGATTACAAACCCAACAGATCACTCAGATCTTTAGGATCATAGAAATTCCAAAAGTTCAGTCAAAGCAGGGTGAATCAGCTTTCAGCCACTATGCCCCCCGCTGCTGGAATCAGCTTCCAGAAATGATCAGATGTGCACCAACATTAGGCACATTCAAATCAAGACTGAAAACACATCTGTTTAGCTGTACCTTTACTGTATGAGCACTGTGCTACGTCCGACAGATTGCACTATTATGTTTTTCGTTTTCTTTTTCATTCTTTTATAACCTATTTTAACACATTTTAAATAGTTTTTATCTGTTTAAATCATTTTTATTGTCTGCATTTTATGTCCTAAACTTGTCTTTTTTATTCCTGTTTATGTAAAGCACTTTGAATTGCCACTGTGTATGAAATGTGCTATAAAAATAAACTTGCCTTGCCTAATGGCTTACTTCATCAAAAAAGATGAACTTCAAAACTTGTGAGAGCAGTATTACATTCATTAAAACACACACCAATTTCATTTACTCAAAACATTTTACTGGATGAAAAGTAACGTACATCTCTTTAGGCTCACACAGTCGCTTAAAAATTAACCTGACCAATAAAAGCAAAAAAAAAAAAAAAAAGACAACAGAAACATAGATGCTACCATGTTTAAAGGCCTTAATCCAGCACATAATTGCAGATGTGATGCTCTGAAGCCTTTAACGTTGGGGAAGGATGAAAAAACAAACAAACATTAGTTGAACATCTCAGGCTCCCAAGAATAGCAACATTGTCTGGATTCATTACAGTAATTCTTCAACCGATCTTCTTGAGTTTACGCTCAGATCTGAATGAGTCTGCATTAACCTTCACCTCATCAAACACACATCTAACATGGCGGATTTGTAAGTAGAAAACTTGAGTTTGAAAACACACAACGAGAAAAAGAAAATCTCTCACAATCAGTTCTTCAGTGACAAAAGCAGCGCTTCAAACTTTCACATCGACTTCAGCTATAATCCCCCTTAATAAAATTAAATATTTAGAATTCATATGAAGGTACTAAACACTAATCGAACTATTGCTGCTTTTACGTCTTAGCAATAACTTCTTACACCTGTAATGCAAGCCAGAGATTAGTCATATCATCAGAAACTTGCCACATATTCTTCCAAAGTTGATTCCGGACACATTAACCTCTAAAAGAGTACTTTTAAAACTAATCGATATTTTAACTTTAAAAATCAAAACAGCTGTACACCAGAATACACCGCGAGAATCTATGTCATGACTATAATGAAATGAAATGAACTGAAGCACCACTTATAAATCTCTAAGCATATTATATTACACTATACGTCCTACTTAAAGATGTATGTTTACATGAAGAAGAAAAGAAGCCTTGAGAAGTCCAGGACAAACAGAGCAAATCACTAAAATTGCTTAAAAACTATTTTTCCTTTTTGTTTTCCTCAAAAGATGACAGAAACGAAATAAAAATCACTCTTAAGCTCTCAAAAAACAAACATTCTCTCCAAACGTTGCACACTATCAACTTCAACAGCTTTGCACTGCACAGACATTCAATAAACACAAAACACACTTGAGCATTTTAACATAAAAAAAAAAGCAACAAACAAGAATATCGATCGCATTTAGAAAAAAAAAAAAAAAACGTCTCCTGAAACCACCTTCGGAGCCTGCGCTTGCTTGTGGAGATTATGAAAATGAATTCTTGTAAACTGATAATAGTAACACTAATAAACACAATCCTAACACTGGAGAAAAATGCTGCACTAAGTTTTGCCTCAGGGTTTTGGAGAGGAAAAATGGAGTAAAAAAAAAAGTTGTGGAAGATTATTGTGGTCCCTCAGCGGTGAAAGCGTGAGAGTGACAGAAGGAAGAGATGCTGTGTGGAGAAAGAGCTGGTATTAGGAGATGCACAGTGCAGACACACATTGACCTGTGCCTAAACAGAGGAAGCTTGTCACGAATGAGTGGAGGGCAGAGGATGCTGGAGGCGTCTTCTCACTCGTAGGCCTCGTTGAAGCTGTCCCACTCCGCGGGATCCTCCAGGCAATCCTCATTGGTGGGATACTGGTAATCAGGCTGGTAGTTGTCAGGTGGAGGGGCGAACGCATTCGGACCTTTCTTGGGCTTGGCACTGTCGAAATGGGAATTTGTTTTAGTTTTTATGCATCCTCAGCACACAAAAATTCACAACAACAAATATTTTTATGCTGCTTTAATTTATTTTAATCAGGTTTCAACAAGTTATACAAAGTTTAATAGTTTTAGTCAGTCTAACTGATGCCAGTTGAGATTACTAGAAAAGTTTTTTTGATTTAACTAGAGCAGAAAGTTGGGTGCCAGAATACAGTGGCTCATAAAAGCCACAATTTACTTATTTATTTATTTTAACTTGTATTTGTTTGAACAATTTTAACAAACAAACACAAAAATATATAGAAATATGTAAAAAAAAAATAAAATAAAGAACAGAACAAACAGGTCACCAGAGATGTCACATCTAGCATTTACTCCAACTCAGGGCTTCTGGCCGGAATAGCAAAGTCCACTAAAGGAAGTCGAGCATTTTCATATATGGCTCCTGAAATAGCCTCTGGAATAATTATTAGAGCTATTGGTAACTATTAAATTTATAGTACAGGGCTTTGCACTAATATTATTATACATTATACATATTATTATATAATATCAATATTATTATTTATTAATTTATTATATTTATAGTTCTTATAAAGAACAGCTGAATCTGCAAAAATTGGTATGGACAAGAAAATTGTAATCGGTGCATCTTCTACAGCTGTGTGAACTTTTTCCAATACTCATTCCCTTTGCTGTTTAAGAAAAACAGAGATCAACCCTAGCTATGACAATGATGTCAGATGCGCAGAAATGAAACCTCAGACATTAGGGTGGTTAAATGATAACTAGTGGTGTAAGGGAGCACAAATTTTACAGTTCGGATCACACTGCGGTTTTTGAGTCACGGATCAGATTTTTCGGATCAGCAAAAAAGGAGGAGAAAAATGTCATTTGCTTTCTATTTATAAAAAATAGTACAGCAAAAACCATTGGCTTTAACAAACAGAACTTGGAACCTGTAATGTTAATAAACATATAAAATTCAAGAAAAATGCAGCTTAAAAAGGAAAAGTATTCAATACGAAATATGATCTTTGCTGTTACTGTTGCTGATAATGCTAAATATAGAAATCTAACATCCTGTACACCATATCATATTTATTTTCAATGAATGATTCAACAATTCACAAATAAAATTAAACTTTAATTTCCTAGTTACATCAGTGTTTATATCGGAGCTATAAACTGTTCTCCCAGTACTCCTGTGTTATTTAATTGTTTGTAACTCACTGAAAAAGTGGAAAAACGGAGTCTGTCTTGATCAAACGCAGATTTGAATGCAGCACTTTGAAGAATTAATTAACATATGCAAATTCTTATAATTTATGTTACATGGGTTTGAATTGAGATCCCGATTTTTTAATGTTTAATTGTGCAGCTTTACATTGATTGCATTAATGCAGGCTAAACAAACAGTGACAGAAAACACCTTTAATAATAACCTAAGAAAGCCTTGAGGTAGGTCCCACCACAACTTTTTCAATCATCATTATATTTTACGGGGAAGCCAAAATGCTTTCATACATATGATTTGAATGACGCGGGAGGCGAACTCTCTGCAATTGTTATAAATGTTGGATTAACCTACAATTTCAAAAAAATATATTAATCCACGGGTCACGTGCGCTCCAAACTGTGATTTGTGATCGGTCACACCCCTAATGATGACAGATGTTTTATTTATGAACAGCCCTTTAAATATTTGTCAGCACTTGTTACGACTGAAGTTTATTTATTTGTTTATTATTGCGGATTGTACTCTTTTTCTTTTGTCCCGCCTCCTTGCTGTTTTTCTGTTGTCTTTTAGGCTCCCATGCTGGCGTGATTCCCTGCTCTGATTGGCTGCTGGTCTCCGAGGCCTGTATATAAGGGAGCTTCCGGCAGGAATCGTGGAGCTCATTTCTGCTGCGTTCGGTGTTTGGAGTGGAGCTCCTGGGTTCCCTCACCCCTTCGGCCGACGACCAACACCAACCAACTTTGTATTGATGACCATCATATGTTTAAATATTTTTGAGAGTTTGAGCGTGTAGGGGTGACCTGCCTATTTATTTGATTACTTTTGACTTTGTTTATGTTAGGGAGTAAGGTAAGAGTCTTGTATTTTTCTTTAAATAGTAATAGGTAATTTAGTAGATTTATTTTATAGATTCTTTTGTTTGTTATTTTGGCCTGTGGTCACCCTGACGAAATGCTCATTTATATAAACTCTATTTTTCTATAATAAATATCTTCATATATACTCTCAATTGAGTGTGTGAGTTTGGTTGTCGACCGAAGGGAATCTTTTGCTTTAAGTTTTGTTTAGTTTGGGAAATCCACCACCCCAACACATTTGTTTTTTTTCTTCGTTTATTATGCCCTCTTTGTTTCCCCTAGACTTGGGGCGTAATAGCACTACATTATGGCATCGGTACATTGTGTATTTGTGTATATAAAATTATTGCATGATTTGTTAGGACAGCCTGTTTCTGTTTTTCTGAAACAGAAAATATTAAATATTTAAAGCTATGTTTCTTAACTTTTTATATGAATAAATGCTCTCCGTACTTTTGTAAGTTATTTAGCATAACAATATTGCGTCATTTAAGAAGAAAAAAAAATTTTTTGCACGTTCCTAAATTTTTGCACAGGTGCTCCTAATAAAAAATTGTATCGCAGATTTTTGATATGGCTCATAACTCTGAAATAATTACTAGTTAAAGTTATTAGTAACAAATTCATTTATAGTAACTGATTACTATTACTAACTAATTACTAGTAGCTTTTCTGATTTTGATTGTCATGCAATAATGTTCACCTTTTGAAAAGCTGCTTTGAAACAATAATTATTGTTAAGAGCGCAATACAAATAAACCTGAATTAAATAAATCTTTTCAGGCGGGCGACAGCATGATTACTCACTGGTTCTTGTGTTTAGAGCCACTGATGTGGGCTTGGTACTGCTCCACTGAGTTCAGCTCAATATTGCACACAGTACATGGGTAGCCCTTCACTGTGGAGGCTGAAAGAGAAAGGAAAAACATTTCATAACATTTACTAGTGTTAAAAATAAAATAAACAAAATAAATTTACAGGCACATCAGTATATTTAAATCAACCACACTTTGGTAACATTACAACTAGTACTGAAACATTTGAATGCCACAACCAGATTGCCCAATTGATTTTTTATATGCTCTGTACTATCAGTCCGCCCACTCTTTTCTCTTCTGTTGCCGAGTTACCAACACATGACTGCATGTCTTTATAAGGCCCCTGTTATGCAATTTTTAAACAATAGATGTACATCCATTCAAAGTCAAAAACAGCTTAACTTTATACACCCATTTTAATAGTGTCTAATTTTACTTTTATTGTGAGCCAACTGATTGGTCAGATTACTCACTTTGTTGTAGGACTGCACGAATAATCAAAAAAAGGTCGCAATCTCTATTCGACACTCCAGACGATCTTAAATCAGCATTTCTAAAATTCAGCCAATTATAATTTTAAGGTCAGGAGAGAAGCATAAAGACGGTCACAAAAGTGCATCTGGAAAGTATTCATAGCGATTCACTTTTTCCATGTTTTTTATGTTACAGCCTTACTCCAAAATGGAGTAAATTCATTTATTTCCACAAAATTTTAGAAGCTCTAAATTGAGCTCAGCTACATTCTGTTTCCACTGATCATTCTTGAGATGTTTCAGCAGCTTATTTGGAGTTCACTTGTGGTAAATTCAGCTGATCTGACATGATTTGAAAAGGCATACACCTGTCTTTATAAGGTCCCAGGGTTGACAGTGCATGTCAAAGCACAAACCAAGCATGAAGACAAAGGAATTGTCTGTAGACCTCAGAGACAGGATTGTCTTTAAGCACAAGGCTGAGAATAGTTACAGAAAAATTTCTGCAGCTCTGAAAGTTCCAATGAGCACAGTAGCCTCCGTTTCAGTAAGTGAAAGATGCTTGGAACCACCAGGACTCATCCTAGAGCTGGCCGGCCATCTAAGCTGAGTGATCAAGGGAGAAGACGTGTATGGTAGAGTGGCCAGACAGAAACCACTTTCCACCTGGAATTTGCCAAAAGGCATCTGAAGGACTCAGACCAAGAGAAACAAAATTTCCAAACCACACCACCAAAATATCAATGGAGTGGCTTCACAACAACTCTGTGATTGTCCTTGAGTGGCCCAGCCAGAGCCCAGACCTAAATCCTATTGAACATCTCTGGAGATATATGAAAACGGCTGATAGAGCTTGAGAGGTACTGCAAAGAGAAATGGGCAAAAAGTCCCAAAGACAGATGTGCCAAGCTTGTGGCATCATATTCAAAAAGACTTGAGGCTGTAATTGCAGCCAAAGATGCATCAACAAAGTATTGAGCAAAGGCTGAGAATACTCATGTACATGTGATTTAATTTCAAAAATTTTTAATTTTGAGGAAAATCAATTAACTTAATCCATTTTGGAATAAGGCTGTAACAAAAATGTGGAAAAGGTGAAGCGCTGTCAATACTTTCCAGATCCACTGTATTTAACATTTGATAACCTCATTTATCATTTAACAGCTCATTAGTTCATAATTTGGATAATTTAAAATGCTTTTATGCTTTATTGTTACTATTTCTCTATCATTATTGCTTTTAATATTAGAATGATTATTATTTCCATTACTTCCTATTGTTATATTCCTATGATCGTCTTTAAAGGGGTATTTGTTTTCATGAGTAATAGATCGGAGAACATCTCCATTTCAAGCTTTTCAAGTCGCTGGATGATGTTGTGAAGCAGTGATTTTTCCATTGGTCTCACTGGGTGATTAGTAATTAATAACAGAACTTTAAATAATTCTCTTAAATAAGGTCTAAAAAGCAAATCATTCTGCCAATAGCGTTACTGGTGTGAAACTACCTTAAACTATTAGTGTGTAGTTAAAATTAGCTGTCATGTTTACAAAGCTACGTATAGACCATTTTGAGCAATGTAAACAAAATAATGGTCCCAACGCATTTTCTGTTTTATATTTTTATCTACTATAGTGTCCGAGAATCCATAAAGAGCCACATATTGATACATTAATGTTATGATAGCTGTTTTATAACAAAGTTATGATTGAATTGCCTCTTGTTATAGTTAAGAAATAGTTTTATAACAAGCATTAAATGTTCATGGGCCAATGACATGACCACATTGAAATGGTAAGATCTTATATTGGTGGACCATCAATGTTTCCAGATGTTATTAGAACACCTGGATGTGTTATTGAAGCGATTCACTTGAAATTAAACTTTGAGAAAAATGTACATATTTTTGTGTGAGCTGACCTGGTGCAGTGGAGGGCCCAAAGGTCTCCATCAGCTTCTGTTTATTCATATGTTTTTTATGCTTCTTGCCACTGTAGTGTTGCTGAGCCATGAGGGGATTGTTGAAGGAGGCCTGGCAGATGGAGCAGAAACGGTTGGGGTCCTGCTCTGCTGGCCCCTGCATACCGTCATCCTTTTTCGCCTGCGCTTTGGGCTGAGGTAATGCTGGGGAATAAGCCAAAGCACAGCAGGTCAGATTTTCAGATGAAACCATTTCTATCCATGTTCGAATGTCCATGCTATGCCAATATAATACATATCAGTACATGAAACAAAGTCAAATTAAATATTATGCTGCGTTACATAAAATAAATACAAATATTTCGCATTTTTATAACAGTGTAAAAATGTCTCATTTGAACACTGAAATCTAGAATCAAATTTCTTTTTGCAAAAACACTCACTTTACGACTCTACTAAAAATAAATGGTGCGTTCGACTTCATGCAGTGCTGCACAGACCGATCAAAATCTGTTCTAATGCGGTGCATGCCCAGGGCTCAACTATAAGGACTGCCCGATGGCCCAGGCCCAGCGTGACAGATGCTCGGGACAGTAGACAGAATCGTTGCTGGCCCGATCGGGGTGCTGCCTTGTCACTAAATTTAAATAGATGGCAACATAACCGTAACATCAAATCATGAGGCTAAAAGAAAACGTCCGTTTCTAACGTTGTGGAAACATTTAAATGGGTACAGCACGAAAAAAAAGTGATGTTTTGCATAGTTTGCCGTCACTTTTAAGTCAGCCACCTTTTGTTTTACAATAAAATACCTGCGCATTTTCCATACTGCTATGTTTTACTGCTAATATTAATATTTTAACATTTTTCAAACATTTAAATTCTGCATTCACATACATTATTTTGTGACACATTATTTAATATATGTGGCTAATAAATAGCAATTAACTTTTTTTTTTTTAGCGGGGCCAGTGAAAATTTTGGCAGGGCAAGTATAAATCTGAACCACTGGTCCAATCGGGCCAGTTGAAAAAATCCTTAGCGATGAACCCTGATGCCGGTTAGAAATTTTGTCCGGATTGCCGCTGCGCAGACGCCACGTGACTCTCACATGTGGCATTAAAGTCCAGCGACAACGCTCCGAGATCAGATGACTGATTCTGCCGGTGCAGCATCTGAAGAGTGACTGCAGGAGCTGCGAGGACTACAGCGATATTACACGATTGGCTGGATTCACCGAATGACAACAGCCACGTGTGTTGTCACACAAAGTTCAAAACAAACAATTAACTTTTTATACCATTTCTATCTTGTACACATCATGCTTATTAAATAACTACAAATATCTTGTTGAAGTATCATCTTTGGCTAAATAATTTGCTCACAATTACTAGATTGTTTGCATAGGTTTATATTATCTTTTTTAATGCAGACTATTTACTGTATTCAGCTCCATAAATGATTTAAATGACATATTTTAGTCAATAACCTAAATAATAACTCAAATAAGTCTTACGCACTTGAAATAAAATAATTATCATCATTGATCTTGACACCCATATAAAAGCTTTCTTAACAAATTAAGTAAAAAAATATTTTATAAAATATAAAAATATATGATTATAAAATATTTTATTTCCTGTCAAGCCGTTTATGCAGAAATTTTAAAAGTGACATTGATGTACCTGCTCTTTCTGGGAAATGTCTACTTAGTGTAGCTCACTTATTTTAGGATTGTCTTTTTGTTTAATCTATTTGGATTAAAGTGTTTTTTTAATGCTTTAATTAACTAAAATAATCTTATTCATTGTTTAAGACAATCAAAACACCTTGATTTGGGTTTTACACTTATATTGCAAAGTTTTATCTTTATAAAAGTAAATAAATGTAAACCCTTTTTTAGCAAAATTCAAACAAGCAGAGGAACAGTATTTACATGCCATTCACAAGGTTCCTAAACATTTTTACAACTAAAATTCAGTTTATTAATAACTTTTCAAGGACGTACAAGTAAATTTTTTTATATCTATTGTATGCAAGAATTATTTAGATAAAACGTACACATGAAAGTTCTTTCCCGCTGTGTCACCTCTGAAATTGAGACTAATCCAAAGGAAAATGAATAAATGAATGCTTACACAGTATTTATAATGTGAGACCATGTTTTTGGCCAAAGACGGAAAAGAAGTGAAGAGATTTAACCTATAAACAGGTTTACAGATATTTGTTAAATTAATTTCCATGACTTTTCCAAAAATTTGTGTTTTTTTCTGTTTTTCCAAAACTTTTCCAGGCCAGGAAAATGCCATGTCAAAATTCGATAACTTTTCCAGGTTTTCCATGATTGTATGAACCCTGCATTCAACATCTAGTAGCCTAAAGACTGATGTTTTTACTAGAATTTGAGCTAATTGTTTTGTTTATGGGCCAATTCATGGATATTTATTTCCTTTTTAAGTGCCCTCTCGTTTTTTCCCTATTTCTCTTATGCGTTTGTTATAAAGGCTACTTAAATTTTATTCATAATTCCCTTATGGTTTAAAAATAAACTAGTTTGTACAGACTGTATTCTGTTTTATTTGTAATCTTTTGTTGTTTGCTGTTTTATTTGTAATATTTTGTTGTTATTGCAATAAATAAATAAACAAACAATCACGCCATCTGCAGCAACTTTGATCCCCAAAGTGTCTGGCTTTACGGCTCCGTTTTCAACACTGCCCCCGCTCGGCTAATCTCGTTGATTGCCGGCTGCAGGCGTGCTTAATGCCGAACGCACCTTATCAGTTGAGTTTTACTATTTTTTAATCCATTCAGCCAATCTCTGTGTCTGGCAGGAGCACTTTTAGCTTAGCTTAGCATAAATCATTGATTTGGATTAGACCATTAGCATTTCTTGCAATAAAGAAAGAAAAAAAGTTGAAAACTCTACTATTTGTAAAAGCTGATAGTTTGTAGGCTGATCTATACTCTCATTTTAGAATAATAATCAAGAAACTTTGTTGTCATACCATGTCTGCATGTAAGCGTGCTCCCACCCAGAGCAGACCCAGAGATTGACTGAATGGATTCCAAAACTGTAAAATTCAGCAGTTTAACTCTAGGTGACTTGTAAAAAGAGCCTATTTCCCAAAAAATGGAGTGCTCCTTTAAGACAAAGCCATTTAATTTGTCAGATAAGCATTGTTTGCATTGTAAAATACAAACAATATTTCTCATTTTCATTAAAAACAGTATTTTGCATTGTTCAATTACCAAGCAAAAATAACAACATATTTAGGCGAATACATGAATAAATATGAAGCCAACCAAGTCTTCTTACCAGGAGTCTGAGAGCCGATGCTCTGCATGCGAAGATTCTTGGAGTGAACTTTGCCCTGGTAGTGGGACTGTGCCACCACCGGGGAAGAGAAGGTCATGTTGCACACACTGCATGCTTTGTATTTGTCCTTTTCATCAACATTACTCTGCTGCAAAAAATTACGTTTCCCATTAATGCAAACCCCCAGATGTATCCACAATCTAATATTCAAGAAGTCTCACTCCCATCAATCCATTCATGTGACTTACATCATCTCCTGAAGGCTTGAACCGTTTGGCGATGGGCTCCTCGTTGCCATGAATGCTCATGTATCGGCGTACTTTGCTTGCATGTTTTTTACTCTGCAGGAAGAGGCAGAAAATTAACATTAGAAGTTACTATAGTTTAAAGTGACAAAATACTCAACCTTGTGAGTTTCAAACTACTTGTTTCAAACTTTTATGAATTGTTTTTTTTCTGTTGAACACAAAAGAGCATAATCTAAAGAAAGCTGAAAACCTGTAACTACTGACTTCCACAGAAAGAGGAAAAACAAATACAATGGAAGTTGGTGGTTACAGTTGATCAGCTTTCTTCAAAATATCTTTTTATTGTATATATTTAACGGATGAAAGACATTCATAAAAGGTTTGAGACAAGTAAATGGAGAGTAAATGAAGACAATTGTCCTTTAACAAGTCAGTTACTATAATGGAAAAATGCGTAGAATACACTCTTTCAGCTGTTTGAGAAAAAAAATCCCACAACCTGTATTATTTCAATAAAAACTAAATATTTTAAGACATTTTTAGGACCAAGTTAAAGTAAATGCAAAAAATAAAGTGAAAGAAATGTAGAAAATGAATGTAGTAACAATGACTACAGACACAAAAAAATTTCAATAGCATCAAAATTCACTCTCTTTAGTGCAACCAGAGGCATGTGAATGGCTCAGTAGTCAAGACGTGAAGTAACCAATGCATAGATGAGAATTGCTGTTATTGGTTGCGAGGGAACAGCGGAGACGTGTAATATTACGAGTCTCACAATTTTATTTAGGTTGTCTGAGAGTCTTCATGATACCATCTTTACAAATTTCTTTTAATATTTAAGCAAAGAGAAATGCAAAACAAAATTAGTTGTACTCTCCCATTCACTGAGTTTGCGCTCGATTTTTACCCAACTATGATGATTTTCATTGCTGAGAAAACCGGAAATGTGAAAAGGATTCATTCCTTTTCTGGACTTTGATTGTCACAGGAGCGTTGCTGTCTGAAGCCTGGTTTATACTTGACACATCTACTAGAGCAGGGGTGGGCAAACTTGGTCCTGGAGGGGCGGTGTCCTGCACAGTTTAGCTCTAACTCTAGTCTAGAGACTTCAGCAAACAGTTCATGCCAAGCCACATTTGATTTGAGGTTAATATGAATCACTTTGAAGAGATTTTGTCTGAAACAGTTACAATTGTACAGACTAGGGATGGGCCAGTATAAGATTCTGATGGTATGATAACCTTGGATAAAAATATCACGGTTACATGGTACCGTGATTACTGCTCCAAAAAAAGTTCTTTTAAAACATCTTGTTAAAAATATTTCCTCATTTTTTTTTTTTTTGAAAAATGTATAATCTTTTGGAGCTCATGTCGGGCTAAATAATTTAAATGAATCATGAACTTCATTTGTTTCAAAAACACAGATTTCATTATTTTTTTTTCTGCTGGAGATACTGTTGTCCTTAAAACAAACATCAACAACAAAATACCTTAGGAACGGTATTACAGAAACTTTTGGCAGTTTTAAAACCTTGACTTTCTTAAACAGCTGTATACCTTGAAAATGGTTATCGCCCCATGCCTAGTAAACACATCTTTAATATTACATAACCAGATGACCAATAAATCTTGGCTAGAAATTGCAACAGTCGTGGAAAAGGAGGAAAGTTTTTGTAAAAGTTTAGAAAAACTTGAGGAATAAGTTTGTTAAAACCCAAAAGGGGCCATCGCAAAAGTGGAGACCCAGGTGGTTTTAATACACAATTACAGAATATTTTACAATTTTGAATTTAAAACCATTTAATAATTACAAAACTAAAATGAAGTAAAATATTATTTCTTTGATAATTGGATAAGAATATTTGAATCTGTCGGTTTAAAGGGCACCTATGGTGACAAATCTACTTTTCAAGCTGTTTGGACAGACGTGTGTAAGTATAGTGTATATACCGTCATATTGGGGTGATATAAACACACACAGTCCTTTTTTTCAATTTAACAACATAAAAACAGTGGACCAATTGGAGCGGTTTTCAGAGCGACCGCAACTTAAAGTAGGGTCCCCCCGCCCACCAATATTGATTGACAGGCACGTCACCATACTAAGTTTTTTGTTTCACGTCCGCCATTTACAACATGTGAGTCAAATCGATATCACCAAAGGAACACCCTTGCTCTATTTTTTAATGTAAGGCTCATTGGGCTCAACACAAGATCAATATTCTCCACATTCTCGCTCTAATTGGAATTACTGTTTGTACCTTTTGGTAGGTTTGCAAAAATTTTTACTTTTCATTGCGTCTACCTTAAACTTCAGCTGTTTGCATTTCTCGAACACATGAGCTCCCTGTGATCTTAGGTGCAGCTAAGTTATTTCAGTGTGCGTGGTTATTAGTCTCGGTGTACAAGCTCGGAATTTGAAACTAGCAAACAGTTGGCTGTAAAACTATACAGTCACAAGTGATTTTGTACTCTCTGCTTGGTCTGTGTCCGAGTCGTACATGTACGGCTGAATGCTGATCCTAGCTAAGCCTCTCTCTGTCTGCCTGTCTGTTGGAAATACACAGCATGGGAGCTCTTAGCTTCGCCCCCTTGTTACGTTGGACGGGAAGCCGAAGTTAATTTTCATGTGAAGCAACACGCCCCTAAAACAGCGAGCTGTGTACACGCCCCCAAAATAACACTTTTGAACACATTATAATTAAAACATCTGAACTGTATTTTGAACTGAACCTAAACTGGCACACTTAGAAGAACCATAATATTAATATTAAATCATAGAAAAGGGGTAAACTATGTGCCCTTTAAAATATACTGATGCCTTCTTTTTTAGGTTTTATTGGTGATAATGGTCAGGAATGTTGGACCATTATTGCCTTTTTAGAATATAGAGGACAGAAACTAGTAATAGAATTGATAGAACTGTCCAAAATATGAACAAAACAATAGCAAGTGATTCATCAAAGTTTGATTTAAAAAATCTTGAATGGTTATAAAAATCTTTATAATCATTAAAATAAATTATAAAAATAATACAACTAAATAGTTAAAAAATGTTAAACGATGTTAATAATAGGACATGGTTCCAGAAACGTTCTACTTTCCTGTTTATCCATCCGACTTTAACGTGGGTTCCTTTTGATCGCCCCCGTTGTTATAAATAATCTCTCAACGTTGGAAGCATCAAGTATAAAAGTCCTCGTCCGTTTTGCTAAGTGTGACGCCTGGCGAAAGTATAAATCAAGCTTAACCTCCTAGGGCTTGAGTGTCCACATATTTGGAGAGGACATTTTAGCTTTTTTCAGCGCCGACATGAGGGCGAGTAATTAACCCATTTTTTCCACACGCACAAAACCCAAACCATCTCTAAATAAAGGGTTTTAACTTAGGTCACCATTAGGTCAGTAACCCATAAGTGCAGCCATTCTGATAATGTACTACTGTACTTTCAGTTTAAGCAGATGCTCTGCCAGTAACAAAAACATGTGGAAGCTGTTAAGTAAGAGGGAAACGGTGGAATATTTTGACTAACAGCATTTAATAAATGGTAAAAGATACATGTGAGAAGTGATAAACATATTAGTCTAATATTTTTCACCAACTTGACTGGAAATAAACATGATTGTTGTCAAGACTCTTTCCCTGGAAATCCTGGTTCAGTTTATCTACAAGCACATCTTATACATTAGACAGGTTTCTTTTGTTATTCTGCTTGATTTGTTACTTTTGTCAGTCTATAGTGCTTTACTTATTTTAATCTGACTGATTAGTGCCGCCCAAAAACATGAAAATAACTGATCCTTTTCAGCAGCCATAACCCCCATAATATGAGAATTTCTAGTCAGTTTAGTGGATTTTTTTTACATTGTGTGTCTCCAATATGGCTGACTGATGAGGTGTCTTGAAAACGCTTTCTGCACAAACCAAATGTGCTTTTTGCTAACATAGTTTTAGCCTTTGCTGCATTTGTTAAAAAAAATCTAACACATTTACATAGTTTTGATAAAAACACATTTGTTCATGAAAACATTTAGAATTTCCTATGCAGATTTCACAGACAAAGTTTAGTAAAGGAAAACAATGCTCATTATACATCAGCAAAACAAAACCAACAATAAATGGTTTTAGATATGTTGTAGTCATGGAACGATAACCGTTTTCAGAAGGTATACCGTGGTTCGGAAAAGTAAAGGTTTTAAAACTGTCAAAATTTTCTGTAATACCATTCCTAAGGTATGTGTACAATTTTTTATTTACCTTTTAAAAAAAAAAAAAAACAGTATCTCCAGCAGAAAAGATCTCCAAAGATTCCGTTTTAAATTGTAAAGAAATCTGTTTTAGAAACGAATGAAGACAGCAGAAGTCAGCCTGACATGTTTACTGCTCCAAAATACTTTAAATGTTTCTTAAAATAAAATATATTTCAAAAAATGTTTTTGTTTATTTACCCAGACATTTAAAAATAATATATTTTAGAGCAGTAATCACAAGACTGTGATACTGTGATATTTATTTCCAAGGTTATTATACCGTCAGAGTCGTATACCCATGCCCATGCCTAATATGTTGTGGACTAATTTTTCACACAGTTAAACAATCATCTTTCATGTAAAAGGGCCTTTAGTTTGGATTTAGCGCATGCTAAAGGTATTAAGTATTAGGACAGAAGTTTTGGTAAAGCAATAGTTCACACGATGGTGAAAATTCACTCACCAAATGAAGATATTTAAAAGAAAGCTGACAATCTGTAACCATTGACCTCCATAGGGAGAAGAACAAAATAAGGGACATTCTAAAAATGCTTGAAGGGGAAATTAAGCACTCAGTCAAGTTTACCTTATTTTGTATGTTGGATTCCACTTTAAGGAAAATATATTAAACAAACTTGATTAATGAAACCATTTAGAAGAAAACAGCATGTTTTACTATAGATTTTAGACCTAGGGCGCCGCCATCTTGGAATTTCGCTGTATCTGGCATCATGGGGTTGGTTCAGTTCCCTCAGCTGAACAGATTCAGTGGAAGGAGACTGTAAAGACTAATTTAACCCAATGAGTGAAGTTGTGGACGTAGAGCGGCTGCAAATACAAGCATCAGATATGCGTCTAAAATAAAAGTATTTATATTTATTTTGTTTTTTCACCTTTTAATTACCGATCATTTGATGTGCTTTGCTCCACTCTTTGTATTACGCTGCTTGTATGGCTTTCAACAATGATTATTACGGACTGAACACAGAGACTGGTCAGACTAATTTAACCCAATGGATAAAGTTGTGGACGAGCATCACAGAGCTGGTACAAATACAAGCATGTAAGTGTCTTCAGTTGTGTATTTTTCTTTTGCTTGATGCGCTGTGCTCCACTCTCTCACGCTGCTCTAGCGCTGCCTGACGAGGGGATTTACATTTTGACTAATGCAACGTTTAAAATCATACATGACTTCACACTTTACTAAGTCACATTTTTGTGGGTTATGTCAAGACATATTCCCTTTACAAGTTGATCAACTCAATCTCAACATGTATGAAGGATAAAATCCTGCCACGTGAAACACCACGCCAGTCTTATTTTGGTTTGAACACGAGCAGGGGTGAGGGGCTGTAGCAGTGAAAAGTTAAAGTACCTACCCCATTACATCATATTACCTAACTGCCTGTGGTTTCAACTAGGTCCTCTACTGACATAATGGGGGCGGGTACTTTCACTTTTCACACTGACTGTAGATCCTTTCAGAGGTGCACCCAGCTTTGTGAGTTAATCAACTCCTCCAGAAACTTAACCTGGATGATGGAAGCTTTCAGTGGAGCTTCTGACTGAGCAGAGCCCAGTTTGATCAACAGTTGTCCAGTGTCGGTTGGAGGATTTTGCCCCGAACACCAACAACAGGCACTATGTCATAAGCATGCCCCTACAAAAGAATGCTAATGATTGTCTGCAGAACTGAGCGTCAATCGTGCAAAACACTCAACTTGTGCCGCTTCACTCGAGCAAAGCATGCCGCAGGATGTCTATTCGCGCCTTTGCATTGACTTAACACGTAAATCACTCGCTTGAAGCTTCTTCCGCGTCTGGTGTGAGTGCAGCATCAAGGTTTGTTAAGCTAATAAAAGGTTTGTTTCCTAATATATAGACTTAAAATGCATAAAGTGAAAGTTTTCACTCACTAAAATTAGAGCTCATTCTTTTGACATCAGAAAGTTTGAAAAAAGAAATGTGTCAAAAAAAATGTTGTGAGTACAAACTCGCTTGTTGTTAAGGTACATTTAGCTACGTTAAGCTTTTTCCTTATAATAGACTTCACTGGGGGAGAAAACGCTTTATGTGATGTTTTTTTTACTTTATTTATGGAATTGGCACTCATTCTTTTTACAGTAGTTGGGGTTGATTACAAATACAATTTAACAGAAATTAAGGTTTCTCTGGTTTACATTTAGGTACATTAAGCCACGTTAAGCTTTTTTTCACATTAGGTGTTTTAGAATGCCCCCAAATTACTACTCAAGTCAACGGTTACAGGATTTCATAGAGGTAAAGTTGGTTTTATATTTGCACATTTAGACTTACCCCTTAATAATATAATTTCGGAAAAGTATTATTTGCAAACTCTAAATAGCGAAATCATATTAGCAGCCAATGACTATCAAAGAACAACATTGTTCACAGTGAAATAAACAGTGTTAATGTTGTTTTCAAGTCACACTTGCAGGTTATTTCAGACCGAATATTCAAAATGCCGTGGTAAACAATATAGGGAGTTTTTCACAAGTTGTCACTGAACGAATGTATGAATATAAAACCAACTTTACCTCCATCAGTATTTTGTCTTTCTTTAAAACATTTCCTTTTGTGTTCAGCAGATAAAAACTCAAAGGGTGACTAAACAATGACAGAATTTTCAATTTTGGCTGAACTATCCCTTTAATAAATGACACAGTAGGGGTGTGTGTTTGACAGTACAAACCAGAACAATGTGACCTACTGTGTAATGGAGATCTGAACAAATTCAGCAGTGCATACATACTGCAGTCGTAATATGAGAAATATGCTAGTTTACCATTGTAAAAAGAAGCCCGAAACACTTAAAATCAGTATTTAGACCCCAACCAGTCTTTTCAGTAAAGAACAAAAGGATGTGGTGTGATGATAAACTTAAAGGGGCAAAATCTTACCTGGTAATGTGCAAGTTTCTGGGATTCTGAGATTAAGACGGCGCTACACACTTTACATTGAGAATCGGAGAACAAGTCGCTGTTCTCCTTTATCATTCGGTTCACTGAAAGACATGTCAGCATTGCACACAGTTACTACAAAGAGGCTTTTCATGATCAAATCCAAGAAACACAAACACAACGTTTTGGCGGCAAAGTACGCTACGCTAGATTTAAACCTGAAACACTTTCCTTGCGTTTAATCGCTAATGTGAGAGCGTGTCTTACATCGACCTTGGATACACTGTTCTTCACAGACACTAAAGCAGCAGTGCTGGAGCACCGGGAGACTGAGCTAGGCTAACGTTGCCATGCTTTACGCTGATTTACTCGCTCACGTGCTGTACATTGTGGCCATAAGTATCTTGTTTTGCTTGTAAACAATGTATCGAACATAAGGCTGTTTATTATGAATGAATGTTAGCGATTTCTTACCCTCGGCCGCCCCTGAAGGTAAATATGGAAAATCTCCATTTGGTTCTTGCTGCGCCATGATGTTTGCAGGAGGCGGATCGCGCATGCCCAGACAATACATGCGCTGAACAAGCCTCTCCATGCTGTACAAACCAACTGTTTTCATCCACTCCGATATCTTTAATTTAATATATATATATTTATATATATATATATAATTCGAATTTATTTAAAGTACTCAGGTTTATTTTACTATTTAAATCTTCTTTTCTGACTTAGTGCTGGCTGTTAATTTAGTACTTAGTAACCGTTGCTTTCCATTCTTCATTCAACACATATTTGTGTTTGTTTTTACCTAAAATGTTTAAACTGGTCGTGTGCGTGACTGTAGAGTGACCGTTTGTCTGGTTTGTAGATGATGATTGAATCGTTTTATAAAGTCAACTCTATCAGTGAATCAGTTGAGCAGGACTCGAATCTATCTGTGAATCAGTTGGTCTGAATCCATCGGGTGAAATTAAAAATAAAATATAGAATTAATAGCATCATGTCTCTAATAAACCTCGCTTAATATACCAATAACGTTTCTAAGAATCATATTTCTAAAAGAAAAGTTTGTAATTCTTAGTTATTGTTGTTAGCAATAACTAAAATTTACATAGTCTGTTTAAAAACAGATTAATTACTTAAAACTGACCATTTCCAACCAAAAGAAAAAGCCCCAAAATTATCTGTTGAATAATTTGATTATGTGTGTGATGTTCTTTAATTTTAATTACATTAATTTTATGTAGTTGACATCGCATCCTTTTTCTGATTTACGTGTGTTTGAACGTCTAAAACCTTTTCTTTTATTTTTATAAAATTGTTTCGACATCCTAGTGTGAATGAACGAATCATTGAATTGAACTGAATTGAACCGGTTCATTGAAAACAAGCCGGTTTACTCTAATGACTCGAAACTTCTCTTGATTTTGCGCGCGCTGTCGGCTATGACGTAACATTTTTCCTTGTCCCTCATGTCACGTGACCTGACAACCGCTTGCGAAAATAGCTTCGAATCGAAATCCTTATTTCTGAAGCCTTTTGCTGAGCGAACCAACACCGAAATGCCGAATATGAACACTGAATGTGTTTGGTAAAAGTTCATGGGTGGTTAAGCTGGAGCAGAGTCTCGGAGAGCGCGTCTAGGAGTGTGCAGAGAGAGAGAATTAATGTTGTTGAAGGCGCAGGATGCCCCGCCGGAAGCGCACAGGGGATGAAGGCGGAAGAAGAGCCAAAGTCAGCCGAGTGGAGCTCAACGAGGAGCCCCTGGTCATTTCTGATTCTGATCATGAAGAGGTGAGTTACTATACACGCAGCAGACAACAACCCAATGTCTGTTTGAGTTCGTTTATAGCTTTCCTGGTGGGTAAATCGGGATAAACAATAAGCACTCCAAAAAATTACCATGGTAAAAGTTCTTTCTGCTAAATTTCAAAGTCAGAATCTCATACAAAGCATTGACAGTGTTATGCTAATTACTCTCCAGTATCGTCACTACGCACAATTGCACAATTATTAAACAGGTTTTCCAAACATTTGCCCTTTTGTCATTGTTTTGCTAAACAGTCACCCCTAAACTCATACTCAAACTATTGGTTGAATGATTTAAGCTTATAATCGGAAAGACTTCAGAAAATGTATTTATCTATTGTACGTTTCTGTATTGCTGGGGGCAGGCCGAGGCTTGAACCAGCGATCTTCTTGCTGTGACGTGAACGTGCTACCCACTGCACCACCGTGCAGCCCGAGTTCAACTTTGTTAAAAACTTTTTCTTAAATAAAAAGTCTTAAAATGTAAACATTGCATGATGTAAATAAGTTGTCATAATAAGATATAGGTTAGATCAAGGGTGTCAAACTCAAATCTTGGAGGGCCGAAGCCCTGCACAGTTTAGTTCCAACCCTGCTCCAACACACTTACCTGTAGGTTTCAAACAAGCCTGAAGGACTCAATTAGTTTGATCAGGTGTGTTTAATTAGGGTTGGAACTAAACTGTGCAGAGCTGCGGCCCTTTTGGAACTGAGTTTGACACCTGTGGGTTAGATAGAACATTATAATTTAGGTGACGATACATTCCTGGGCAATCCATTTTACAGAAACACAAAATTAGGTCACTTAACCTTAAACTCTGTTAATATTGTTAATAAATAAATGATTAAATTGTGGGATTATCGAACATAGACTTGAATTCTAAAACACATGCCTTAAAGCCTCCGAGTCTATTTAATTTTAGTATTGTTGCATGGGCAAAGATTAATCGCATCGAAAGTAAAAGTTAATATTGACACAATATCTATGTGCGTATTGTGTATTTTTAATATGCATCTATAAATACACAAATGCATGCATATATTTGAGGAAATGTTTATTTAAATGTATTTGATAATATGCTGCAAATTTTATAAAAATAAATTAGCAAAAAAGAATGTCTTTTTATAGTTTTGTTTTAATATGTCTGCATACAGGCCCGGATTGGCTAATCGGGAGGACTGGGAGAATTCCCGGTGGGCCGGTCCGTTTTTTGGCCGCGAGGGCCGGTGTCCCTAGCTCCAGAATCTGTTGCTCTCAGCAGTCACACTTTTTAAATTTATTTATTTACTTACTTGACTACAGTCTTCTTATTCATTTGTTTACCGCAGCTCTGCTCTTTTTATATATACATATACATATACATATATATACATATACATGTTGTGGTCCAGTGGTTAGCACGTTAGATTACGACGCCGCCGATCCGGGTTTGATTCTTGTCTGAGTATGTTTTTTTTTTTTTTAAATTATAGTTTTATTGTTAAGACATATAATACTGTTAGGGTTTTTGAACATTTAAAGTTCTAAAGCAGCTGTTTTCTCAAAAAAAAAAAAAAAGGCGTGATAGTGTAATTAGAAACTGAATTGGAAATGACCTTATTTTAATATAGTCAGTCGTGAACTGAGGTGGGCCGGTCTAAGGCTTGAAACTCCAGGGCTGAAAAAGAGTCCCACTCCGGCCCTGTCTGCATATACATAAACACACATACCTTATGTCAAAACAGACCTTTTTTATGTGATTATTATTGATTAATCTTTGCCCAGCACTAGTTTTTACTGATGCAACCATAAAAATGAATAATTTAATTCATAAATGTCAATATGAAAATAAGTCAACTCCAAACACCATGCAGCTTTAAATTCTACTCGTGGCATAAATAAAATAAGATAGAAACAACATTAAATCTGATCTAAATATTTACAACAAACACCCTTTTAATATGAAACCAAGAAATAAGACCCACATTTTTTGTGGCCTTCATTTTTATTAAAACCACCTAAATAAATAAATAGATATGTTATTTAACCTTTCAAAAATCATATCTGATTTATGAATTAGTTTGTTTGTGGTTTTAATTGTATATTTATTCATGGCTGACATGGGATTAAATAAAAAAATATATGATGTATAAGCCTTCACTATGACATTTATTGGCTAAATTGTGCTGTGCTGAGAGAAAAATAATAACTAACTTGAATATGGCTCTTTATTTTGTTTCCTGTTTATAGGAAGAAAATGCCAATAAACGCTCCTCTCGTTCAGTGCGGTGGAAGCGAAGAGAGAATGAGTCTCATTTACGAGGTACTGCCAATTACTAATAAATCATAATAATAATTGTGCATGGAATCTGAATGTGTGTCTCATTCAGACTTTTCCGGTTCTGTTTGTGTTCAGACATGACAGAAGAGGAGATGCTGGCTCTTGCCATGAGACTGAGCGCTCAAGAAGCAAACTCTGCAGCCAATAGAGAAGAGCTGGAAGACAGCAACATTCAGAAAGCCATCGCAGAGAGTCTGAATGTTGGTGAAACTTTTTTTTTTTAGAAAAGGCTGGAATGCACTACATGACCTAAAATCTGAACAAATTCCACCTATTTTTAAACACTACGTACAGCACAGAATCTGTACAAATATTAACTGAACATTATACACTAAAAAACTGACCGTTGTTGTAAAGAAAGATCAATTATTTACCTTATATTATGCTTGAAACCAATTGCTGGTCAGTTTACTCACAAACCATCCTCCCAATGTAGCTGTGATAGAGATATTGCATGTTTAATGCACGACTGAACATATTGTTCTGCCTACTTATGCTGTTTAAGCAATGAGAATAACATTTAGAAGCTGCTAAATCATTAGTTTAGAGTTAGCTGGATGCAATATTTTGACAAGCTGAATTTAATAGATATTAAATATATGTATGAACAGTACTATATAAGATATTAGCCTTATATTTCACTTACTTGACCGAAAATGAACAAACAGGAATACTTTCAAAATCTTTCTCTCATTTCTTTTTTCAATCTCTTCTGCTTGATTTGTTTTTACTAAGGCCAGACAGGTTCTGCTGTTGTTGTTGTTATTTTTGGGCCGAATTTTGTAAAAAATAAAATAAAATAAAATTTAATAAAAATTCAAAGCATGAAAGAATAGTTTTATTTAAGGTTTAAAATGCAAATCGAATTAAATCCATTTGTTTGGAAAACAAAGCAAGTCTCTCATGTAATATATCTACTAAAACTATATATATATAAATATATATATATATATATAAGTAACTTTGACTATAATTTTTTTACAGACTTTATTGTAAATAAATCATATAAACATTACCATAATACTGAAATTAATATAAAACAACACACACATATACACACACACACATATACACACACACACACACATATATATATATGTATGTATATATGTATGTATATATATATATGTATATATATATGTATGTATATATGTATGTATATATATATATGTATATATATATGTATGTATATATGTATGTATATATATATATATATATATATATGTATGTATATATATATATATGTATGTATATATATATATGTATGTATGTATATATGTATATATATGTGTGTGTGTGTGTGTATATATATATATGTGTGTATATATATATATATATATATATATATATATATATATATATATATATATATATATATATATATATATATATATATATATATATGTGTGTGTGTGTGTGTGTGTGTGTGTGTGTATATATGTATGTATATATATATATGTATGTATATATAGTATATATATATATATATATGTGTATGTATGAAGAGTTCAGATGCAAAAGCCACTAAACACCACTTCCGCCAAAAATGAGATAATGACATTGAGCAAGAGCTTTAGGCATGTACTGTAGTACATGTTCAACAAATATTCTTGCTTCAAATCATCTAAATCCCAGCGTCAGCACATTCAGACATAACAGTTTTTATGTAAAAGCCGCCAAACGCCACTTGCCTTTGACAGCAAAAGCCAATATATCCCGAGAACCAATCGGAAGGCATAAATCGAATCATATGTTTTTAATGTAACAGCGTGCTGATACGCTGGCTTTATGAGGAGACTGTTTTATTCTGCTTCTGATTCAGATTTTAAAAGACAGAGTTTGATAAACTGGATGAGGCTGTCTGAAGGTCAGTGAATGGCAAATAAAAATGTCCCATACCTCAAAACTCTGTGCATTATAAGAAAAAGAAAACGCAATGTGCTGTCGGAAGTGTAACATGCATTCATAAAGTTTTTTTGCGCTGCGACTCTACGTTGAAAGAGTCCGATTTAATATACATTAAACAGCAACTGACTTTCACGAAAGACAAAGTTTAGATGCCGTTCCTTTATCCCACATGGATGCTATGAGGATAATCAAGAGACCAAAAAGAGACCAAGACCTTGAGTTTTGTGTGAATGAATCAAAGACAGCTTCTGAAAGTGTCTGAGAGGCATCCCCTTTTTCCCCAGTACCCTACCTTGTGTTTTATTAGCTAATTTAAGCAATTTTTTAACAGATAAATATATTGGATAATACTATACAATATTCATATTACTTCATAATACCTATATGTCTGATAAACATTTTATATTAATGGACAATGCACAGATATAACATTTCACAATGTTTTTACACTACATTATTTGAATCTACAAGCTTAGTTTACAATGTTTTGCAACGTTTACGTTGCTCAACCCACATGAAATCTAAATCCCAAATAACAGATATGACAACACATTGTTAAGATTAAATTAATGTCAGTTTTAATGTTATTGATCAATGCACTTACTTGACAGATTTCATTAATTAATTTTCTTTTAGTATCTGGTGTATCAGAGGTTACCACAGTGGAATGAACCGTCACTTACTTGACAGATTAATGTATTTTTAGTTTTAGGTGGTTTGTATTTTATGTTTGGTAAAATAATTTCTATTTCTAATTTCTTTAGTCTTAATAGGTGGATTTAGAGGTTTTTGCAAAAAAAGCACAAGTGGATTTAGCTAAAGAAAAATTACCTTGTTAAAACCAAAGAATTGTTTAAAGTGACAATTAAAAAAAACTCTTATTTATTTAATAGCTAATAACCTTTTCATTATCAATAAAATTAAACTTCTGAACCTAATTATAGGAGCCTGATAGAAAATGCTTATTTACAAGAAAAGAGGTCTGATGGATTTTTTGTGGAACCCAGCATTTTTTACAGTGTAGGAAGTGTCACGATTGGGCAGTTCTAATGTGGTCATTAAAATTCAGCTGGTCATCAAAAACAGCTGATTGGATCCTGATAGTCCTGGAAGGAAGGTATGAAATCAAGGTATAAAGCCAAATCACACATTATATATTCATTATATGCAGTATTTCATCTTCAGCTAGCTAAAATTGGCAGACTGGCAATGACTAGTTAGCATCGCATCATCCAGACTATGATAATTCATGTAATGTATTTCAGCCTTTCACAAATTTGACCAATAGAAGAGCAGAATGTCATTAATCAAACCTGTTGCGTGTGTTTTGCAGGAGAGCGTTGTAAAACCATCTGATGGTCTGGAGAATGAAGCTGGTAGCTCTTCTGATCAACCACTAGAGAATGAAGCAGAAACCTTTACAAACTTGAGACGAAAACTGTGCTACCACAGCCAAGATCAGTCACACAATGAGATAGAAAGGGAAACTAGTCCACTTCCAGAAATGCCAGATCTATCACAGACGACCTCCTCACATATTTCATCCATGAGTCCAGCTCACATATCTAGGCCTTCAGCTGACACTCAGGTTAGTTGTTATGAAATGGCCTTATGTTATGTTACAATATATTTTCTTTTTAAATTACTGTAAAAATACTGACCTATCTAATATTTTAAGCAATTAAGTATAACTGTAAGAATGTCCACCTTCAGATAATGGTTAACATTTTATTGGTTGTGATAAATTTAATATATTTTTATGAAGTAAAATAACCAAACATTTGGTATTGTGACACTGTCAAAACAACAGTGCAAACACAGCACTGTGACATGCAATAAATGAGCTGTTGTCCTCACCATCCTTATATTAGAAATATTTCTG
The DNA here is from genome assembly GCF_052040795.2 of Danio rerio. Classification (NCBI taxonomy): domain Eukaryota; kingdom Metazoa; phylum Chordata; class Actinopteri; order Cypriniformes; family Danionidae; genus Danio; species Danio rerio. Next base: position 42,214,086 of record NC_141041.1, on the reverse strand, counting down.
CAACATTAAGGCTAGAAATATAGTACAAACTACTATGAAAATGATCTCTTTAGGTACATAAGGTACCTAGGTACCTACTCATATATATATATATATATATATATATATATATATATATATATATATATATATATATATATATATATATATATATATATATATATATATATATATACACACACACACACACACACACACACACGTGTATATATATACACCATTAAAAACAGCTTGGCACCATTAAAAACTGCTCTCAGCGCGGAATTCTAGGCATGGTTAGACAACTGTGCTGAACCATGCTGGACTGGTATAGCATGTGTGCGCATGATGTTACCACTTTGTTGCCTAGCAACCAATGACATCAAAACCAACTAGGTGAAAACATTTATTTATTTATTTATTTATTTTAAGTTGTAATTTTGTAAAAAAAAAAAAAAAAAAGTTCCTAAAACTGAAATCTCTTATCATCATCGTCATCATCATCCATGTTGCTGTGTAAGTTACACTTATGTTACCAAGGCAATAATTTGTGCATTTGTATTGCATTCCAAGAGTTTCATTATCAGTGCCACAGCGAAAAATGAAACCACTTTCATACTGACTGGCTCAGATCGGCATGATATGAAACAGTTAAGCAAACAGAACCGTTCGATCTGATAGTGGAAAAGTGGCTATTGATCGATTACCAATGCTTTAACTCTTAGGTCAAGTGTGAAGACACACAGGGATAATCATAAAAGTATTTACATTTTCCTTTGTTTTTCTCATACTTGTGCATCTCCTCAGGACAAAACCTCAGATAAACAGACAGCCATCAGCAACACTCCAGAGTTTGAGATCTTCAAATCTCTCTCAGAGTCCCAGTTGTCTCCTGTCTTGACCAGACAAAGCTCTTCCAGTCGCCGGCCTGTAGTCTGTGTGGAGAAACTGAGTCAGGAGCTCATCTCAGCGAGCGCTGATTCATTAAACATCCACACGCAGAACAGCATCGTCACTCCCTCCCGTGCCAATGGATCTCAGTTCCCCGAGCAGGTAGATTCACCCTTCCCCAAATGCCCGGTCTTCACTCAAAATAACTTTAGACGAGGAAACGATTCAATAGAGGACAAAAGTTTCAATGGGAAAGAAGATGAAACTCAAATACCAGACGAAGATACGCATTTACCAACAGAGTCAAGCCAAGGTTTGAGCACAGATTCAGATACGTGCCTTTCGCCATCGAGGAAATCCCAGCTGTCAAGTCCAAAATTTGTGCCTAAAATCAAGGAAGATGCCACTTTAACACATGTAAGTAGGACATCCTTAAACAACAGATGTTTCACTAGTTTCTAGGGATGCCAGTATCTGATAAGCTGATATTTTAGCTCAAGTATGTGTTCATAACCTTTAGAAGATGCAGTATATTTGCAATGCAAAGCTTTGTAAAGTAAAAAAGTCAATATATTTTATTGTCTTGTTATGAGTTACAAATGGCAATGTGTTAATGTGGGCATTGCTCTTTTTTATTTTTTTATTTTTATTAATTGTTAACAAAGCCAGCAGGCTGAAAAAACTATATAGTGAAATATGCCAATTGAAATACCCCCACTCCCTCCCCTGCGTTCTCTTGAAACTGGGGTATCCAATGAATAGAAGTTAACAGAAATCAAGTATCACTTATACAAAGTAGGCGAGTCATTCTGGATTCTGATCATTCCTTTGAATAAACAAGGAGGTTTTGTCAGAAGCTGAAGTTTAGGGGCCTCATGTATTAACGATACGTACACATAAAAACTTTGTGTATGCCAGATTTCATGCACACGTTTGGATTTACTAACGATGAAATGAACGTGAGAATGTGCGTTGGTCTGCGCCAACTACATGTCTGGTACGTTTATTTCTTGTGTGTGTGTGTTTAATTTTCATTGGCGACTCCTAGAGGCAATTATGTTAAATTGCACACTACAAAGTAGCGCATCAACAAAGTATCCTGGCAACTGGTTCTTTCCAAAGGGAACTGGCAGACCACTTTGGGTTAAGCCAGTCGTCTTTGAGCCATGCAATGCCAGCTGTATGGGACGCGGTCATCCGCATGTTTGGCAGGTATATAAGGTTTCCATACCATGCAGTTGACCAGTCAAACATTAAAGTGCAATTTGCTGCAATTGCCAGTATTCCCAATGTAATCGGAGTGATTGACTGCACGCACATTGCTATAAAGGTGCCATCTGAAGACAAATTTGCTTACGTGAATCGGAAACATTTCCATTCATTCCATTTAAATGTACGAATAATATGTGATGCTCAAATATGATAGGGCAGCTTAAATTTCTTTTTTAATTCACTCACAGTGCGATGTTCAAACCCCACTGCGTTAATCGTGTCAGCTAAATTCTCCCACTCTATTTTTTTCCTTTTGTTATTAATTCGGGAGGTCAAACGTGCAAATAACAGTTTTCTCTGGTCTACCTCAGCTAGGAGCACCTAAAAATTCACATTCTCTGAAGTGAAGTTTCTCTTTTTGTGTGCTTTTGCCATTGCGTTTTCATTTGATTTTGCTAAAGTAGAGTCATTACCATATTTATGTAGGGGTGGAGGCAGGGAGGGGTTTTGCGCTCAAGTACGTGCGTTCAGTTTCACGTTAATTTGGATGTAAAAAGAGGATTACTGCATACGCACATTTACAGCTTTGTCCGTACTCAATGTTTAGTATTAATTCAACACAAGTCTTTGTACATGAGGCCTCAGATCTTTAATGTACTCATTTGTACCCAGTTCACTTGAGCTGTGGATAATTCCAACATTCTAATGTCCTGAAGTTGTACCAACCACTTGTCCAAATTATGTGGAGGCAGTCATTGTTGGGCTAGTAGTTTTTTGCAGAAGTTAAACCAGCCAGCCAAACAGCTTTTTGTAGCTCGGTGAAATTCAACATAAAATCATCGCTCAGTAATAGAATGGAAAGATTCACGGGGACAGCATATTCAATTATTTTAGATAAGATAACATAGACCTCATTCCAAAACTTTTGTATTTTTCCACATCCCACATCATATGGAAAAAAGATACAAGTTTCTGGTCAGGACATTTATCACAGAAATGACCAAAGGAGGCATTGAAACGATGTCTTTTTAGTGGGATCTAGTAGGTTCTATGACAAAAGTTATAGAGAATGAGTTGGTGGTTGGGATTTTTAGATGAAGTAATAAAGTTATACCATACTCTATCTCAGTCTGTGACACCCTCTTCTAGTTGACAGTCAGTTTTCCAACTGCGCTTTATAGCTTAAAGCTTTGCTGTAGGTCTTTCTGTACATCCATGAGGTAAAATGATTAGTAGAGGACAGATCAAACCAAGCAATGATTGAATAAATGGGAAGATTAAAGCTGGCAGTTTAGTGGGCATTGCTTTTGGATAACCATGTATATTTTTTGGTGTCTAAACCGAAGTTTTTAAAATAAGTCAATCGACACCAAGTGTAGGGCTTGAAGCTTACACTGCTCTTCTGAACCAACAGTCGGAAACAAAAAGCAGTTGAATGATGGCGTGTTTAAATAAAATATTTATCTGACTCCATGGTAATTAATCTGACTCCATTAAAGTTGTTACATGTTTAAATGTTACATGCTTCAATGTACAGACAGTAGACTAGATTGAAACAAACTAACATACTGTTTAAAGAAATTAGCTGTAACATATGCACTGCTGAGCAACAAAGACAGTGAAACTGCCTAAGTTAGCATATGAAGCTACGCACCGGCGTGCGGGAGATGCAGAGCAAAAGCTATTTTCCCAGATCAACAGTTACCTTTCCCTATTATACCCCGAGCAAAGCATTGTCAAACATGAGTGAAAACCAAACTTCAAAACCAGCTGGACATGAAAGCAAGGTTGAGGAGATAAAGTGGGGGGAGAAGTACATTAACACACTCTCCTCAGGCCATGTCTCAACAATAGTAAACAGATTGCATATTGAAATACATCAGTATCTTTGTTGATTTCATCACTATAATGCTTAAGTCACTAAATGTCAAATGACACCAAACATAACAAAGTTATATGAAAGAAGATCACAAGCAGATGAATTGTGTATAGTTAAAAGCACATAATTACTGTAAGCAAATGGCAGAGATGTGTATTGGACCTGTGATGAACTCCCATGTTTGAAATGTCTCAGTAGTCCTTCATTAGCATAGAAGGAAAAGCATGTAATATTTTCTCATGAATGACAGAAGTGAGATATCCATTCCCTCCGTCTATACTTTTAAATATAATTTATTTTGCACATTAGCAATGCACTAATATGGAATTTTTGACGATAGCCGATATCTGGAGGCGATACGTATAAATATAAGGTTTTTATATTAGAAACTTCAGAAAGTTTTAACTTCCAACGCTTTATTGCTCTGTTAAAGCTTGGTGACAGATTCTTAGGTTTTTGGGGAGAGGGGAAGCTTTATCTATTTTAAAACCAATTTATTTAAATTAGGACTTTGTCCCTGGCATAGGTTCACCTCTCTTCAAAACATGGCACATAAAATGAAAGTTTATTAATCTTTAAACTTTACTAATCAACTATAATTTTCTATAGCCAACTCTCTGTTATATAAATAAAACATACGGGCAAAAAAATAAATAAATCAACTATGAAACTGAACATTTACAAAATCAAAATACCAATAAAGTAATAAAAAGATGTCAGGTATTAAAATGATGTAAAAGGTATTACAAAGTCTTGATTGCATTTTTACTAGGTCTTAGATTTTGTTCAAGCATTGTCTAAATTGTTGACTGCAAAACAACAATAAACATATTTATTTTCCTCCTTATATTAACAATGACGTGCTCAATCCACATGATTGATTCAGGCCGGTTTGTGTCCGGCCAAGCTCCTCTATCCGGGCGATGTCACGTAATTTGCAACAAAAGTAGGAAGGTAATGTGTGTTTCCACATGTAACGATACCATAAAGGGAAACAGAGAGCAAAATGGGAAAATGTAACAGGGTGTCCAAGTGGTCTTAAAAAATATTTAAAGTTGATAAATCAATTATGAGAAAAATAAGGCCCTTAAAAGCTATTAAAAAGTCTTAATTGGATTTTTACAGGGTCTTCGATTTTGTTCAAGATTTGTCCAAAGTGTTTGACCCCCAAAAAAGCATAAGTATATTTATTTTCCTCCTAATATTAACAACGGCGTGCTCGAACTACTTGATTAGTTTGGGTCGGGGCATGTCCGGCCAAGCTTATCCATCCGGGTGATGTCACATAGTTTGGGACAAATGCGGGAAGGTGATGTGACGCTCTCCACATGGAGCGAAACAGATGGCAAAATAGGAAAATATACATTAAAGGTTTGATACAGATTAGAACTTGAAGCGGCGATAAGGTCTTAAAATATTATGAGAAGGTCTTCAAAAAGTCTTAAAAGGGTAGTGAAACGACCTTTAGGATTCCTGTACATACCCTGTCTTGGAAAGGCATATTAGCATAATTTTTTCAAATGAGCCCAATGCTAATGTCCACATTACATGCCATTCTCAGCCAATTTATCAGACTTTCAGATAATATTGTGCATCCCTCCCTGTTACCTTTTTGGTTTGAAATAAGTATTTTTTTCATTACTTCTAATAGGTTAGAAACATTTCAATTTCATGTTCTTTTATACTTTCTATTCATCAAACAGTAATAGAAAGGCATCCATCATGCTTTCCACACCACAACTGTATGTTTTCATAAAGTGTATTGATACAAAGTAGATCTCCAGAGGCTAGTTTGAGCACCTTACTGACATTTCTAACTATTATTGTGTGATCATTTTAACAGAGAACCCCTGACCAAAAGCCAGTGGAGGATCAGACCACTCCAAGAGAGAAAGAATCTGTCACTGGTATGGTATTTCTTACACATCTCGCTCTGCTGTGCCATTGCTGACGTTGTTTGCACGATTTACTCCCAAACACTGTAAAAAGAATGTGTTAATTAACAGTTTCTTGTTAGACAAGATTCATGGGTGTTTTTCTTTTTTTTATTTTGTTACACTTTAAATAAATCGCATTATGGGACCTTGATCTCTGCTCTGAAAAAAATAATGAATGAATATTTAACTCTGCAGTGTTACAAAATAACTTTAATTGACTTTTTAAGTGTATACTGTATAAGAACTGGGTGTCCGCTTAAAAAATACTATAAGTTAATAAATCAATTATGAGAAAATGAAGGCCCTTAAAGGGTATTAAAAAGTCTTAATCGCGTTTTACGAGATCTTCAATTTTGTTTAAGCGTTGTCCGAAGTGTTTGACTTTAAAAAAGCATAAATATATTTATTTTCCTCATAATGTTAACAACGACGTGCTCGATCCACGCGATTGGTTTGATTCAAGTCGCTTCCGACAAACAGGTGATGTCACATAATTTGCGACAAATGCGGGAAGGTGATGTGTCGCTCTCCACATGTATTGAAACCATAGAGCGAAGCAGATGGCATATTGGGAAAATGTAAGTTTAAACAGTGGCTAAAGCCTGTTGCTGAAAACAACCACGTAATTTATTCTTTCAAGCTTTGTTTCTTCTGTTGCATGGTTGTGCTCCATTGTTTTGTTTAACTACAACTGTTTATGAACAACTGTTCTTAGGGTTAAAGGTTTGAGACTGTAGAACTTGTTGGCGATGAGGTCTTAAATATTCTTAAATATAGTCTTTAAAAAGTCTTAAAAAGGTATTGAAATTATACATTGTTTTAAACTACTAAAAATCTCAATAAAGGTCAGTTTGTTAAACCATTCAACATCCAAAGCTGTCAGAGCAAAGATCAAAACCGTAAATTGCTAATTTACAGATTTAGATTTTTTTTTATGCAGGACAGAAGCAAGAGTTTACAATGTTTAGCTTACAAAACACAAATGACTTTGCATGCTTCACATGTTCGTGTAATGATAATGATTTATTGCTTTGTCAAATGAAACACTTGGGGCTCTATTGTAATGATTTAGGCGCAAAGTCTAAAGCGCAGAGCGCAAAAGCATTAAGGGTGTGTCTGAATCCACTTTTGCTATTTTAAGGATGGAAAAATACGCTCTGCACCATGGTGTGTGCTCTAACAGGGTTGAGCTTATTCTCTTAATGAGTTATGGGTGTGTTTTGAGAATAAACCAATCAGAGTCTCATCTCCCATTCCCTTTAAGAGTCCGTTGCATAGCGCCATGGCGCATTTGCTATTTACAAGGTGACTCTAAGTCGAAAAACTGAAGGCTTCACTAGCGAGAAAACAGGTAAACAAACCATCTGCAGCGCGAGGATAATGATTGAGCCTCTTCAAATCGGCCTATTAACTTTCTTTCGTTGATAAGGAAACAGTGTTGTACGCACAGACATCCATTAGCTTACATAATTTCAAATGATTAATTATTAAATCGTTTGTTAAGCACAAAGATTTGTTTCAAAACTATTTCTAATTTCAGTTTTTATTTTCAGCAAACAAATAATTGAACAGTAATAAAGAAGTGTGGTCAAAAACCTGAGTTATATCCAAACACGCATGCTGTGCCCCATATGGTCCAAAACCTGACATGTGGACAAATCTAAGCTTGTTTTTAATAAAACAAATATAAATATGCATATAATAAATAATACTGCTAATAATAATAACATTATACAAAAGCAGATTGTCATAAATAAACTGAAAAAAGCCCCCCAAGATGAAGGCAGTGGTTTTTATTTGCATGTAGAAAATAATATTTTTTTTGTAATATTTTAATCCTTTAATTCTTTTTCATTTGTAAAGATATTTGTGTAGTGCTGTACATCCTGTGTGTTTTAAGCAATGTTTAAGTGAGGCACACAACTAACTCAATCTGCGCTGGACTTTAGACTTGCTTTCAGCTGGTATATTGCACAGTCTATTTTAGTTCCTCAATATAGCAACACGCCAACAATGCGCCTTAACACACCTCTTTTCTAGATCGAAACACCCATGAGTGCACAAAGTGGCACAAATAGATTTGCTATTTAAACAACGTGGCGAAATGATAGGGCCCTTGGTGTTCAGTGTCAGTGTTTTCAGTGTGTGACCCTTTTTAGTCATTAGCTGTAAGGATATAATGAGAAATTGCACTACAAACCAGTGTGATCATAAGAAAGAAAACTGATTAAAATAGTGTGGTAAGTTTTACCAGTTTGTAATAAAACAAGGTGTTTTGTACCTGTTCTTAGTTGAAAAATAAGATGGATTAAATCAAGGCAATTGGATTTAGATTTATAGCGATATAAAGTCATTAATTTTTACTAGTTACATGTGTGGTTAACCAACTGTTGCTGCAAGACTGAGCAGTGTTTTGCAGTATTTAATACCACACAGAGCAAGTTTGGTTCCTGCCGACAGGGCCTGTCAAGATATTGGGTTCTCTGTGCGATGGTTCCATACATATTTATCCAGAATAATTCTGCCACTTTCAAAAAAAAAGGCAAAAGTTTAGGCTCAATGTTTATTTATTTTGTATTTTTAAAGACATGAATACACTTTCCAAATAGATTACATTAACAAATTAAATAAAAACTGAATAATATTACAAGTAAATGCTGTTCTTTTAAACTTTTCGACAAATCCAACAATACAAAAGTGTTAGAGACATGAAACCTGACAGTCCAGACACTTTTGAATGGAATGGTAGCGCAGAGTAAAGTGTAGTGAATTTCAACAGAATGTGCAGATTACTTTTTATAATGTCATCGTGTTTTAAACTGCAGAGTCGGCTTCAAAGACACAGTCTTGGGAGGGATTTACTAGTCACATGGTCTTGCTTTTACCAGATGATGATGATGAAGATGAAGGCAGTGAAGAGGTAAGCAGTTTTTGAAACCATTATACAGAGAGTATTTTTGTATACTTTTTTCCCCGAAGAGACATTTTGATAAATTGTCAAGCCATATACCCTCACATGCTACTGTAATGTTCAAATCCTCAGGTTCATTTTCATTCCTATAAAAAATAAACATGGTGCTACTCTGATTAATGTTGTAGAGATGGTAACATAAACAAGTATATCATCATGGTCTCACTATTGGAGAACATTAATTTGAGGCAGCACATTTGTCATGTGGTGTTTCCTAGGGATCTATTTTTGCCCCTATTCTTTTCTCCCTATAAATGCTTTCTCTGGGCTCTATTTTTAGAGAACATGGTCTGTCTTTTCACTGTTGTACGAATGACACCCAAATCTACCTGCCTTTCAAATCAAGTTCAAGTGGGCCAGAGACTCTTATGCTATGCTTGTCGGGTGTGAAAGCCTGGTTGTTTATGAACTCTCTAGATTTTAATGAGAGTAAAACTGAAATTATTTTGTTGGACACGTCAAACTCCTCTAGAGCACCGATAGTTAATCTTGAAAAATTCTGTTTTTCTGTGAAGCCCTGGGTAAAAAAATCTAGGTCTTTGAACACAGTCAAATCTATTCTATCTAGAAAACATTTTGAAAAAAATAATGTTTTTATTACCACTTGATTGGACGGTTGTAACTCATTATACTTTGGGATTAGTCAGAAAACCTTATCCCCTTTACAATTAGATCAAAATGCTGCAGCAAGGCTTTTAACAGGTACCAAGAAATGTTCTTTGCTCTGGTTGCCTGTGCGTCGTGTCACTTCTAAAATTCTTCTCTTGGTTTTTAAATCTCTAAATGGCCTGGAACCTTCTAATCTGTCAGACATGTTAATTGAGCATCAGCCTGGTCGGTCACTTCGGTCATCTAACCAGAGATTGTTATGCATCCCTAAGTCGAGGACTTGAGGCTGACATGCAAAGGTGACCGTGCTTTCGCAGTAGCTGGTCCTAGGTTGTGGAATGCTCTGCCCCTCTGTATTAGATCTGTTTTATCCCTGTCTGTTTTTAAATGTAGGTTGAAAACGTACCTCTTTGATTTGGCATTTTAGCAATTAAAATAGTCTGTTTTAGCTATAATAAAAAAAAATTATATTCTTTCTCTGTTGTGATTTCTGCTGTGCAGCACATTATTCAACCTCTGCTATATAATTATCATTGACGTTGACATGATCAGTTTTTGGTCATGCTCTTGTTATTGCCATAACCAGTGTTTCTACATTTTAATTAGATCTAGATTATGTCTATATTCTGAAATTGTGGTCAAAATAAAATTATGTTTTTACAGCTTTTGGAAAAACATTAGTAAAACACTTTCAAATTTTTAGTTTCTCTGAATTGCCTTCTGTATGTCTTTCAGTATGACAAATACAGGGGTTGGACAATGAATCTGAAAAAGCCTGGTTTTAGACCACAACCATTAATTAGTATGCTGTAGGGCCTTCTTTTGCTGCTAATACAACGTCAATTCATCTTGGGAACAACAGATGCGAGTCCTACACAGTGGCCTGAGAGATTTTGAGCAGTTCATCTTGCAGAATAATGGCCAGGTCACTGCGTGATGCTGGTGGAGGAAAACATTTCCTGACTCCCTCCTCCAAAACACCTCAAAGGGGCTCAATAATATATAGATCTGGTGACTGTGCAGGCCATGGAAGATGTTCAACTTCACTGTCATGTTCATTCAATTCAATTCAGCTTTATTTGTTCAGCGCTATCTTTTACAATGTAGATTGTGTCAAAGCAGCTTCACATAAATGGTCATAGTAACTGGAACAGTGTAGTTCAGTTTTTAGTGTTTAAGTTCAGTTCAGTTCAGTTTAGCTCTGTTCAGTGTGATTTAAAATCATTACTGAGAGTTCAAACACTGAAGAGCAAATTCATCGATGCGTGGCTCTACCAATCCTGAACCATGTGAGCCAGTGGCGACAGCGGAGAGGGAAAAAAAAAACTTCACCTGATAGGAGTGAAGAAAAAAAACCTTGAGAGAACCAGACTCAGTTGGGCACGACCATTTTAATTTCTCCACTGGCCAAAAGTCTTGTGCAGAGCTTCAGTCACCGTGCAGAGTTCATCAAATCACTCTGTCACCAGTCTTACTGTGTGTATTGGTGCATTATCATCCTGATGCACAGCACCACCTTCAGGATACAATGTTTGAACTATGAGGTGCACATGGTCTTTCAGAATGGTAGTCCTTGGCAGTGACACGTCCATCTAGCGCAAGTATTGGGCCTGGGAAATGCTATGATATTGCAGCTCATACCATCACTGATCCACATCCGTGCTTCACTCTTACCATTTACAACAGTCTGGGTAGTACGCTTCTTTAGGGCTTCTCCACACTGTAACTCTCCCGGATGTGGGAAAGACGGTGAACGTGGACTCATCAGAAAACAATACGTTTCACATTGTACACAGCCCAAAGATATTTATTGCAGGCATCATTGAAACCAACGTTTGGCATTGGCACGTATGACCAAAGGTTTGGCTTTAGCAGCCCAGACTCTGTGGAGCTCCTGACAAATAGTTTTGGTAGAAACAGGTGAGTTGAGGTGCACATTTAATTCTGCTGTGAGTTGGGCAGCCGTGGTTTCAGACAGCTTCCTTTTGTGTCTACAGTTAAGCCTTCTTTCCACTGCACATGACAAATGACAAGTAGACAAACAGACCGGAAGTCATTCGTTTCTAATGGAGAGTAGTCCAGGAGTTCCGTTCATCTCCGTATGCAGAAAAATTGGATCAGCATTGAGCTGCGAATCTGTTGAAATATTTGAACTTCTGCGACTAGACCTATGCGACCGGTCGACCGGATGTGATGTATTTCAGTGTTGTCCAAGCAGGTCCATGCACACGAGATGAGAAATAGTATTTTTTATGTTATTTTTGAATTAGAAAAACGTCTATATTAAAAAAAAAAACATTACATTCATAAATGAGTAACACACATGTTATTTTTTGTTGTCTCCACATTCCCTCTAATATTTTTAGCAGTCTATGAGTTTCTAGTATACATTCGCTCAACCATGATGAATGCACGGCGAATAAAGGCTCTTGCTTTTGCACTCCCTTATTTCGGACACTGCGAGAACAGCTTCTCTCCCATGGTGCGCGACAGAACTGAACATTTTGTGTGACTGCCACAAGGGGGTTTATTCTGACAGTTGTGTCCAATTGTCATGTGCAGTGGAAGGATGGCTTTACTCTTGTTGGATGTGCTTCGTCTTTTTGGTGGTATGCTGAAATTACTATTAATATATCACAAAGATTTACTCTTTTGCTCAGACATGCACCAGCAAGACACAAACCAACATTTTGTCCTCTTTTGAATGTCACCCATAATGTTGTGCTCATTGTAATATTTTAAGTAAAACTGTGCTATTATTCTGCTAATTAAACGATCACACTCTGCTCTTACTGGTGGAATGTGCAATCAATGACGACTGGCCACCAGGCAGCTCAAATTTAGCCATAAAACCCCCAACACTAAATTGGCCAGTGTTTCAGTTTCATTGTCCTACCCCTCTATATGATGCCAAGAAAATAATTGACATTCATGAACTTACTAGGATGGCATGTTCTATGATGCCCCTTTTCCTACTGAAAAAACAATAGTTGGATCCAAGATGGCCGACTTTAAAATGACCACCATGGTCACCACCCATCTTGAAATGTTATACGTCACCAACAGGACGTATAAATGGCCATATAAATGGCCCACCCTGTACATCCATGTAAAACAGCTTTTCCCCAATCTATATTGTATTGTATATAATTAAAAGGTAACTTCTCTTAAATCATGTAAACATCAAAGCTTAACCAGATTTTTGCATCTTAATTTGAAAATGATCATTATTTCCAGATCCTCTCACCGAGTCCCATCCTTCACAAAGAGAAGATAATCCGACCCCTCAAGATTGAGATTTCTCCAACGCAGTCCCACGTGTCTTCATCCACCATCAATCCTTCCACACAAGACACGGAGATGTCCCGGTCTGTCCTGGAGCAGGACTCAAGAGCATCCAGAGGCGCTGAATTCAAACCCTCATACTGTAAAGCTTCACGTTCTTCAGAGGAAAATGGAGAACGCACTGTCACTTACTACTGGGGAGTGCCTTTCTGCCCCATGGGCCAAAACCCAGACGAGTACACACGTGTGATCATGTGTCAGATGGAGGTGTATGAGAAGAGCCTGAAGGAGGCCCAGCGAGAGCTGCTGCGCAAAGCAGACTGGGGAAAACCGGTAAATCACTGCAACGGTTATTCAGTCAGGCACAATGGCACATTAAAGGAACACTCCACCTTTTTTGAAATAGGCTCTTTTTACAACTCCCCTATAGAGTTTTACCATATTTGACACCATTCAGCCGATCTCTGGGTACTTTTAGCTTAGCCTAGATCACAGGTGTCAAACTCGGTTCCAAAAGGGCCGCAGCTCTGCACAGTTTAGTTCCAACCCTAATTAAACACACCTGATCAAACTGAGTCCTTCAGGCTTGTTTGAAACCTACAGGTAAGTGTGTTGGAGCAGGGTTGGAACTAAACTGTGATGGCTTCGGCCCTCCAGGAATTGAGTTTGACACCCCTGGCCTAGATTATTGAATTAGTTTAGACCATTATCATCTCAATTACTTAAGTGTTTAGATCAGGGCATTGTAATTAAGGGACTTTGCTGACTGAAAGTTGTTCTGAATCTGGGGGTTTTCCGGGCACTGCATAATATCACTGCACGTGCTTTAGACAAGGTATGGCAACAAAGTGCCTTGATTATGAAGCCCGAATGAGAGTACACACACCTGTACTCTGGTCATTTTTGAGCGAGATGCTAATGGTCTAATCCGATTCAATGATCTAAGCTAAGCTAAAAGTACTCCTCCTAGACTCTGAGATCAATTGAATGGGGTCAAAAATGGTACAACTCAACTTTTTTAACTCCATGGTAATTCAATGTATTCCTTTAATGTAGATGCATTCAGGGAGCAAGGAAAAATACACAGCAGCTTTAAGATGTGACAGTAATTTTAATTTTATCGCCTGTATTAGTGCTGCACAATATTTTATTCAGTAAAAAATTTAATCAGATTACATAAATAGTTTTTTTTTTTAGAATGATTGATTGTGCATAAATTATAATAAATTTGAAGCATAATAGAGACAATAGTTTATATTGTATTTAAAGATATTTGTATAAATCTGTAAATATAAATGTGAAGGTAATTTTAAATCTAAAACCTTAACCGGTATATGACACCTTTTGCCAAAACCCAATGAACTTAGCAGTACTTTTTGTAATGTAATGTTAAACATTACATTGTTTTGTTTCAGGTTTGTCCTGAATCACCAGAAAGGTCATTTGGTGCGAGGAGATGGAAACGACACAGAGCTACTCGACTGTCTGAGGAAGAGGAGGAGAATGAAGTAGAGGCTGAGAAACAAAGTAACACAATAATAGAAGAAGAAGAGGAGGAGGAAGCCAGGGGAGAGTCTGAGGTCGGGACACTTAATAATGCTGGCGGTGGACAGAGTGAAACCTATGTCGTTTTATCTTCTCCAGAGACAAAAGATGAGCAAGTGGTTGGTATACTGGTCTTAGTATTATTGTGATCTCAATCTGGAAAATGGATATGAATTGACTATATTGTCTAGAATATTTTCAGGGTGTCCTCAAGGTCTTAAAAAGTAATATTGTAGGTCTTAAATTATTTTAAACATGTTTTTTTTCCTATGTGCAAGTAAAGATACCCAAATGGGCTGACACCCAATAACCAATAACTTATGTTAAAGCTTTTTTTTTTTTACATTTATTCATTCATTTTCTGCCGCATTTCTGGGGCCGTGTTGTTGGGGGCAGCAGTCTTAGGAGAGAACCCCAGACTTCCCTCTCCCCAGACACTTCCTTCAGCTCCTCCGGGGGGATCCCGAGATGTTCCCAGGCCAGCCGAGAGGCATAGTCCCTCCAGCGTGTCCTGGGTCTTCCCCGAGGCCTCCTCCCGGTGGGACATGCCTAGAACACCTCCCTAGGTAGGCATGCAGGAGGCATCCGAAACAGATGCCCAAGCCACCTCAGCTGGCTTCTCTCGATGTGGAGGAGCAGCGGCTCTACTCCTGGGTGACAGAGCTCCTCACCCCATCTATAAGGGTGCGACCTACCACCCTGTAAAGGAAACTCATTTCGGCCGCTTGTATCTGAGATCTTTTAGATCTTCGGTCATGACCCAAAGCTCATGACCATAGGTGAGAGTAGGAACTTAGATTGAGCGTTAAATTGAGCGCTTTGCCTTTCGGCTCAGCTCCTTTTTTTGACCGCATTACTGCTGCCGCTGCACCAATCCGCCTGTCAATCTCACGATCCATCCTTTCTTCACTCGTGAACAAAACCCCCAAGATACTTGAACTCCACCTGGGGTAAGGACTTTCCTCCAACCTGGAGATGGCAAACCACCTTTTTCCAGTAGAGCACGATGGCCTCCGACTTGGAGATACTGATTCTCGTCCCAGTAGCTTCACACTTAACAGCAAACCACCCCAGTGCATGCTGAAGGTCCATGTTCAATGAAGCCAACAGAGCAAAATAATCTGCGAATAACAGATGAAATCCTGTGGTCCCCAAACTGGACCCCCTCCAGCCCAAGGCTGCGCTTTAAAATTCTGTCCATAATAATTATGAACAGAATTGGTCGTCGGCGCAATAGCCTAGTGGTTAGCGCGCCGACATATGGTGCAATAGCACGTCAGGGCGTCGTGAGTACGAATCCCGGCTCAACGACATTTCTCTGCCCTTCCCCCTCTCTCTCTCCCACTTCGCTTCCTGTCTCAATACTGTCCTATCAAATAAAGGCAAAAAGGCCAAAAATAAATCTTAAAAAAAATAATAATAATAATTATGAACAGAATTGCAGAAGGGCAGCCCTGCTGGAGTCCAACATGCACTAGAAACAAGTCTGACTTATTGTCAGTAATGCGAACCAAACTCCTACTCTGTTCATACCGAGACAGGCGGCCCTTAAAAGAACGCCTCTGACACCATACTCCCAAAGCACCCTCCACAGAATGCCATGAGGGACACGGTCAAATGCCTTCTCCAAATCAACGAAACACATGTGAACTGGTTGGGCATACTCCCATGAACCCTCGAGCACCCTGGTGAGGGTATAGAGCTGGTCCAGTGTACCACGGCCTGGTGGAAATAAATATTTTTTTTTTTATTGCAAAGAGATGAACAGCTATTAGGCATTCTCAAAATTTAATGCCCTAATCAGGGAAAAACAAAAAACAAAAGCAACACATCCTTTTGCATGATCTTCCGTTAATACAGAACCTATTACCGAATTAACCGGGCCATTAAAAATATGTGTTCAGCCCTGTAAATGTCTAAAGTGTCCTTCATAATAGGCTTAAAGGGTCTTAAAAAGTCTTAAATTTGACTTAAAGAAGTCCTGATTTTACACTTTTGACCACCTGAATTGTTCTTCAATGGTTGGTTTTATAATGCAATTAACACTGAGTGCACAAAACATCTAAACATTGGAGCATTTCCCACCCTCCACATGTTTCAGTTTTACCTTAAATATGTTTAAAATAAATGTATTGTGAAACCCCTATGGTCCATGTTAGTTTAAAAAAATAAATATAATAATATTAAAGCTTTGTCATTTAGAGCTGATGCATAAAAATGCACTAAATTACAACCTTTTATTAATTTTAAATTCAGAGAAACTAAGAATTTCCAAGTGATCGACTTAGTTATATAATCAGTTTTAAGGATTTGTTGCGAAGTGAGGGAAAACTAATGTATGATGTTTAATGGAGTTTAATAGTGCTTCCATAGCGGAATTATCTTTTTTTTCTTCTTAAATTGTGACTTGTACCCGGTGTAGATCATTTTTGGGTAAAATATAGTAAATGACTTTCATGCAGGAAACTTCCAAATTTTTATTGTGTGTCTTTTTTTTTCTGTTGTATTTTGATGTAATTCCAATAACAACCACAAGATGACACCACAGTATTGACAAGAATAAAATGTTAGGAATGTTTTTAAGAATCTTGTTTGCTTTCTCAACAGGACAAAACCCCTTTCTTGAGCCAAGAAGAGCCTGAAACTAGAGCTGTGGATAAACATATCAGGTATAATAGTATCTCGTTTAATAAACTATAAAAAGAGGGGAATTTCTTCCTTGGAAAAACAAAGGCAAATATAATATATTACACAGTGTTAATGTTTTAACAACAGAGGAATGTTTGATGAAGTAGCCCTGGTTTTCAATCACAAATAATAAATACTTTATTCTGACCATTCTGTCAATACAATATCAGTATTTAAAATTTGAAAATGTTATCACACCTTTATAAAGTAAAACAAATATGAATGTTTTACTCAAAACTTTTCAATAACCACAGAAATATACGTTTAAGTGGTCTCATGTATTTTTCCCCCGTAACTACATTACAGATATATTTATATATAAATTTACCATATTTTATACCATATACCATATTTTTTATATTATACTTTCTCATGCCTCTTGTTATTATTGTGCTATTTTGTTGCTCTATTTTATTTATTTCATTCTTATTAATTGGCAGTCAATTACAGGCAAAAACATTCACCAGAATGTTCCCGTTAACTTAAGCTAACATGCTAGAGTAACAAATTTTAATAGCTTTGGCTTCAAAATGGCTGGGTGTTCAATCACAGAAAAACTAAATGTAAATTCTGAGACAAATCATTAAATAATTAAATTATTTTAATATATTATATTAATGTTATATCATTAATATACTGTACATGCACTAATCCCTTCATTAGATCAAGATCAAGTCAGGGAATAAGATTTTTGGCTTTAAGTAGGGAACCATGCATTTATGAGCTGTTGTCACCATTTTTTCAATTATGCAAAAAATAAATATTAAATACCTGCCAGAAAGTTCCATCTTTAGTTTTTCATAAAGTGAAAAGGCTGATCAAGCTCTAGAAATACTATAAAAAAGCTACATTATTATAAATCTCTCCTACCATATCTCATTGGCAGGAACAGTGTTTCACGGGACACTTCAGATGAAACTGGAACACAGTGTCCAGCTGAGCAGCATGTAGACGAGACTCCCAATCTGGAGGCTTGTGAAGAGGATCCGACAGTGTGTCCAGGTGTGTGACTAGTCACAATTTATGAAGCATTTTCCTGTGATATAAAAATAAAATTGGTTTAATTGTCTTGATCCAGAGACACAGATGAGTGAAAGCAGCACACCTGAGCTGATGATGACCAGTCCTGCACAGGTACAGTGGATCTATATACTGTAGCTATCATACAGTTTTTGGAACCTAAGGGTTCCAATAAAATCAAAAAGACTGGAAAAATCTACTTTAAAATTGTCTGTTTTAATGTACAATTTAAGTCAGAATTATTAGCCAGCCTATTTTTTCCCCAATTTCTGTTTAACCGAGAGAAGATTTTTTCAACACACTTTTAAACATAATAGTTTTAATAACTAATTTCTAATAACTGATTTGTTTTATCTTTGTCATGATGACAGTAAATAATATTTGACTAGATATTTTTCAAGACCCGGAGCTACAGACGCATGCTGACATTTTGCTTAAACAGGCTTTTCTTAGGGAGAAATGCTGAATACTTCATCACCTGTGACTTGTTTGTGTTCTGACCACATGTGCTTGGTTGTAAACTATATCAATAAAGTGTTTTAAAAACACTGTTGTGACACATTGAGCCCCTAAACGTTGTTCTCATGACATTTTTAAACAGGAGGAAAACACAAATTACTTCCAAACACTTCAAATAGAGTCTGTGTTAATAAAAACAAGGCTATTTATGAAATCCAGGCATAATATAAGCCTACAGCTAATCAATCTTTCAGATTCTGGAGTGCATTCAAGTTCTAATGAAAGTTATAAATAATAAATTATCTTAAATAAACAAATACATTTATAGAGATGGTATATAAGTAAATAATTTTACTCACCTGGGAAATGGAGGTATCTTGAATGGTTTGTGAGCACATTTAAGTGCACACAGGATGCTATAGTACTTGATAATTGGAGGAAATAATTCTAAAAGGCAACTGACTGTGTAAAGAAACATTGAACAAAACAAAAGTACGATGTATATGCAGAGTTCAGCAGCTAATCAGCCATAATCAGTTGAGGTAACGAGACAGCGAGCAGCGAGACTTAGCTGTCACTCAAGTGGCCACGCCCTTAAGTAGACTTAATATAACTTTATACAAATTAAATGGATGAGTTCTAAAAAAAATTCACCCCTTCACAGTTGTCATGAAGGGTAATATAAGCTATATGAACCAAAGCCATCTTCTGTACTAGGTTGTAAACATTTTTTTATCAGCTGTAAAAATGGCCAATTTAACATTGTAGTCATAAATCATCTGGATGTCCTGGAGCCAGCCCCCAAAGGCGAGTCGCCGAGTTGCAGTTTTAGTCAATTCTGTATTGGCTTCTCAGGAGAGAGCGGGAGGTTGCCGCTTGCACCAGAGATACAAATGCATATAAGTTTTAAATGAGTTTTAAAAATACAAACCAGCACCAAAAAAACAGCAAGTCCAAAAAGATAATAGGACAATGTACTAGAGAAACCATTGTGTTAAAAAGCTTTTTTTATTTTTACATTTGATAAATTCAATAAAAGCTGCCAGGGGTATGAAAAATTTCAGGCTTGACTTTGCATGCGTGCGTATCTATAATGCATGAGGTTGGACAATGAAACTGAAACACTGGCCAATTTAGTGTAGGAGGTTTCATGGCTAAATTTAAGTAGCCTGGTGGCCAGTCGTCATTGATTGCGCATTTCACCAGTAAGAGCAAAGTAAAATAATTAGTAAAATAATAGCACAGTTTTGCTTAAAATATTACAATGGGCACAACATTATAGTATAAAGAAAGGACAAATTGATAGTGCTCGTCTCACTGGTACATCTGTGACCAAGAGAGCAGTTGATGTATCAAGAGCCACTGTTTCCAGGGTAATGTCAGCATACCAGCAAAAAAGACAAACCACATGCAACAGGAGTAACTGTGGACTCATAAGGTAGCTGTCGGAAAGGGATGTTTGGGTGCTAACATGGATTGTATCCAAAAAATATGAAACCACAACTGTCTAACTCAAGATGAAATGTGCACCTCAACTCTGCTGTTTCCACAAAAACTGTTTGTCAGGAGCTTCACAGGGTCAATATACATGGCCGGGCTGCTTTGGTTACTTGTACCAATGCCAAACGTCAGTTTTAATGGTGCCAGCAATTAAATTATTGCGCTGTGAAAAATGTGAAACATGTATTGTTCTCTGATGAGTCCACCTTCAATGTCTTTTCCATATATGGGAGAGTTACAGTGTGTAGAAGCCCCAAAGAAGCGTCCCACCCAGACTATTGCTTATTCAGAGTGAAGCAAGGGGGTGGGTCAATGATGGTTTGCGCTGCAATTTCATGGCATTCCCTAGGACCAATACTTGTGCTAGACCATTCTAGAGGACCTTGTGCACCCAGTGGTTCAAACATTGTATCCTGAAGGCGGTGGCGTGTTTTAGGATGATACCAATTCAGGATGCACCAATACACGCAGAGACTGGTGACAGAGTAGTTTGATAAACATGAAAGCGTTGTTGAACTTATCCCATGGCCTACACAGTCACCAGAGCCACTTTGGAGTGTTTGGAGGAGCGATTAAATAAATGTTTTCCTCCACCAGCATTACATAGTGACCTGGGGTCCGTTCTTTGTACGTGGATTACTCAATTGGCTGGATTTGGTTATTGACGACTTGGCATGATCTAGGATTGTTTCGTTCTTTAAAGTAGATAAAAGAGTTGTTGTCTTAGCAACAGTTCTGGTAGCTCAAACCTGCTCGGGAGCAGGTTTTTTCATATAAACAGTATTAGATCAGGTCTTTTAAAGCAAATGTAATACTAAAAGTCTGTACCGAATGCTGACATTTTTTTTTTTTTTGTGTGTGTTTACTTATAGGTTATATACATTAGGGGAAATTGTTTTAATAAATTATATATAAATTTGTCATTTATAATAATAAGTAATATTTAATATTAAATAATTATTATTTGTTTATATACATTTAAGTTTTATAATATCTGAAGAGTTTAGATGCAAAAACCTCTAAGTGCCATCTGAAATTTCCATAGAATATTAACATTTTCCATAGAAAATTAACCTCCTTTTTGTTGAGATATTTCACTATAAAGAACAGGAAAAGGCCTTATTGCTGTACATACACACAGGAGCCTGATAAAAATGATCATTTTAGAGGAAAATTTCAGATGGCATTTAAAGGTTTTTGCATCTGAAGTCTGAAAACTTGCGCAATCTGCTCTCCCAAATAGAATTACAAAATGGGGTGGTTCTCCCCAAGAGGATCAAAGAGAACATTTATTAACATTGACTTTTTAGATACAAACCTGTACTGTTTTAAGGTACTGACCCAGCTTTACAATATGTGTATGATAATAGACATGCACAAAATAGACATGTTTGTTGTTTGTTTTATAAAGGATTTATAATTTATGCAGTCATGCACTTTTTGACAGCTAATATGACAGTGCTTTGCAGAAGTATCAGCGACTTTACTGATACCAAAATGCTTTTTTGATGCAAAATTAATTGAAATTTGCCGATTAAGAAACTTAAATAGGCCTAGGCTATTATACTAAAGAATATCCACACTAGAATGTAAAACTAAATAAAATCACTA
>NC_141041.1:42140000-42187500 GCF_052040795.2 Danio rerio | reverse complement strand
GCACGGCTATCAGCCAATCAGATTTAAGAACCAGACAGAACTGTTGTATATATATATATATATATATATATATATATATATATATATATATATATATATATATATATATATATATATATATATATATATATATATAAAATCAGAGCTTTCCACGGGTTTGAAATATACTTGTGGTGGTAGCCGGATTGAAACACAGCTTTTACCCATGGCACATAAATGGTCATCTACATGTGACAAATCAAAAAATTGTGATTTTTTTTTTTTTTTACTATCTTTTTATTTATTATGACACTGTTATACACCTTTTCTTTTCAATGGATTAAAGTTATTTTTTAAAAGGCTGTTGAAATAAAAGAAATCCACAATTTCTCTTACTTTTATGCTATTTAGGAGCCATGTGCATGCCCATTCTTCTTTGATTTCTGAAGGATCATGGGACACAGAAAACTAAATAAATTCAGTTTTTTATCCCGAATGGAAGATGTTTTAGCTTGAATTATTTCATAATATTGCTGTTATGATGTTATTGGAGAATACACTGCTTTAAAGATTTTAGCAAAGATACATGTGCTTGTCTTCATTCATATTTTACTTTTGTTTGATTTGATGTGATTGTAGTTGTCCGGCGGACGAGGAACAGAAGACAGTTGATGGAGGACACTCATCAATCTGAGAAGTAAGTTCAGCAAGCATTCACTGAAAATTCTGACAGATCTGTTGAGTAAGCCCTACATTAAATCCATAAAAACATGAGGATTCACCTATTGATGGTCTTCTTCTTTGCAGATCAGCAAATCTTGAGAAGTGCTCCGTGTGTCATGATTTGTTTCCACTACAGGAGTATATACAACATGTCCCTTTGTGCATAGAGAGAAGCTCAACAGCTAATCAGGTGACCATTGTGTGCCAAAACATGCACATACACAGTGCACATAAAACTCTTTTCTGCTGTTATTAAGAAATTTTAAAGGCATAGTTCACCCAAATATCACAATTCTGTCATTATTTGCTCTCCCTTCACTTGTCACAAAACTACAGTGCATCAGGAAAGTATTCATAGTGCTTCACTTTTTCAACAGTTGTTTATGTTACAGCTTTATTCCAAAATGGATTAAATTCATTGATTTCCTTAAAATTCTACACACAATACCCCATAATGACAATGTGAAAAGAGTTTTTGAAATTGTTGCAAATTTATTAAAAACTAAAAAAACTGAAA
Organism: Danio rerio; assembly: GCF_052040795.2. Classification (NCBI taxonomy): domain Eukaryota; kingdom Metazoa; phylum Chordata; class Actinopteri; order Cypriniformes; family Danionidae; genus Danio; species Danio rerio. The sequence goes on along the minus strand of NC_141041.1, from coordinate 42,186,281 downwards.
AATCACATGTACTAGAGCAGTGGTTCCCAACCTGGGGTCCGCGCCCCCCTAGGGGTGCGCTAGAGTTCACAAGGGGGGCGCAGGAGAGGATAAGTATTGAGGTAGAAAAAGGCATAAAAATGCTCCACTATTATATAGGGCTGTACAATTAATCGATTATTAATTCGATTTCAAACGATTATAAAAAAGCATTAATCGAAATAAATGATTATTGCATCATATACCGCCACCTTTCCAGTTGTACACGTGTTGCTCTTAAAAGCGCGAAAGAGCGCGTGCAGCACGCACACTCAGTCAGAAGCATGCGGCCGGTCAGCATTTGCTCTCATTCGCACACTGAGACGAGCAGAGGAGCGCAGACATCTAAAGTCATTTAAGCGCTTTAATGGTCAAATAGGTGTCAAAAATGCGGTGTTTAGTGATTATTTATATTAACCCTCATTTGTGCAATAAACATACGAGTTGAGGATCAAAAGACACGTGAAAGAGAAACCAAAGAGACAGCGAGAAATATTCCTACTGCCGCCTGTTTTTATGATTTTTAATCAAACAACGAGAAAATCCCTCACTAGTCTTGACTGAAGGACTGCTGTAGCTAAAATGTTTTTCTTACAGTGAAGATGCTTAAAGCACAGTTTGTTTAATATTTTTATTCTATTGTATTTATTTCTCTTTCCTTTGCAGGGTGGAAAATAACTGTATATATACACTTAAAGTCAAAATTATTAGCCCTCCTGAATATTAGCAACCCTTTTCCTCCCAATTTCTGTTTCATTGAAAGAAGTTTTTTTTATTATTATTATTTCTGAACATAATGGTTTTAATATCTCATTTCTAATTGCTGATGTCTTTTATCTTTGCTATGATGACAGTACATAATATTTTACTAGATATTTTTTAAAAATACAAGCATTCAGATTAAAGTGCAGTTCAAAGGCTTAATTAGGGTAATAAGGCAAGTCATTGTATAACAGTAGTTTCTTCTGCAGACAATCAAAATATTTATTGCTTAAGGGGGCTAATAATATTGACCTTAAATTGGTTTCAAAATATTTAAACCTGCTTTTATTCTAGCTAAAATAAAACAAATAAGCCTAGAAAAAAAAATATAGGAAATACTGTTAAAATTCCTTGTTCTGTTAAACATAATTTGGGAAATATTTATAAAAAAAAAAAAATCTCAGGAGCGCTATTAATTTTGACTTTAACTGATAATCGTTTTGAATAATTGTGATTACAATTATGACCAAAATAATCGTGATTATGATTTTTCCCAAAATCGAGCAGCCCTACTATTATATATAAAAATAAGTAAAATAAATAACTATAAATAATTATTAAAATTTTGCTCACTCACGAAATGTGCTTGTCAACGTGTCGTAAAGGCAAAATTAAAACAAAATCGGCAGAGAAACGTAAATGCAGTGATTCTTCAGAGGCTAAGAAAAAGATTAAACAGTATGACAAAGCCTACCTAAATTTTGGTTTTATTGATGGCCAAGACAAGTTAAAAGTGATTAATTTATATTTTCTATACATATTATATATTAATATTACACAAACACACACATACAGTATATATATATATATATATATATATATATATATATATATATATATATATATATATATATATATATATATATATATATATAGTATATAGTACATACGTGTGTATATAGTACATACGTGTGTGTGCGTGTGTATTTAAATGGTGGGGGGGCTCCAATGTTTGTATAAGTTCATGGGGGGGGGGGGGCCCTAAGAAAAAGGTTGGGAACCACTGTACTAGAGCTGCAAGATTCTGGCTAAAATGAGAATCGCGATTTATTCATTTATTTATTTTTTGCTTAAAATAAAGATCACAATTTTCTCACGATTCTGTAGATGTAAAAAAAAAAGTTTTGGTAAAAACAAACATGGCACAACATCAATAATAATATGTGTAGGTCTATTGGTTTCTATAAATAATTCTATTCTACTTATAATAATTCTGATGTTGAATTATTATGTTTGAGATATATGCTTGCAATCTGTCATTGACCACATTAGACAATTTTATTCACTGGAAAATCAGACATTTGTCAATATCAGATTATATTCAACATTATATAGGCTAGAGTAGTTATACTGACACTGTAAACATTTATTTTCATGCACAACTCTGTTCACTATGAAAGAAAAAAACATATCAAATGCTTGTCGTAATCGTCAATCATTAAGCGCGCGCCCTCTCTGTGATAACAGCTCATGGTCAGCAGCTCACATCACGTGTGATTTCCCGGCCGCGAAAACATCATTATATGAAAACAAAAATGACATTTTAGGTGGATTATACCTTATAAATGCAGTATGTGACTCATTCAGTATCATTTGAAGGTGTCCATGTCACTGAGCAACATGTGTGAAACAATGAGAAACTCGTGCGGCGGCCTTTTCTTCTTTCCTGAATTTGAAAATATGATTGACAGAATCTTAGACATGCTGAATTAAGATCATCGAGGGGGTCGAATCAAGATCGCGATCTTTTTTCGATTAATTGTGCAGCTCTAACATGTACATCAGTATTCTAAGCCTTTGCAGTGAAGCTCTAAATTGAGCTCAGGTACATTCTGTTTCCACTGATCATTCTTGAGATGTTTCAGCAGCTTAATTGGAGTTCACCTGTGGTAAATTCAGTTGATTGGTCATGATTTCAAAATAACGTACACCTATCTAAATAAGGTCCCAGGGTTGACAGTGCATGTCAAAGCATAAACCAAGCATGAAGACAAAGGAATTGTCTATAGACCTTTGAGACAGGATTGTCTTGAGGCACAAGGTTGGGGAATAATTTCTGCTGCTTTGAAAGTTTCAATAAGCACAGTGGCCTCCATCATCTGTAGGTGGAAGACGTTTGGAACCACCAAAACTCTTCCTAGAGCTGGCCGGCCATCTAAGCTGAATGATCGGGGGAGAAGGGCTTTAGTCAGGGAGGTGATCAATAACCTGATGGTCACTATGTCTGAGCTCCAGTGTTCTTCTGTGGAGAGAGGAGAACCTTACAGAAGGACAACCATCTGTGCAGCAATCAGGCCTGTATGGTAGAGTGGCCAGACGGAAGCCACTCCCTGCCTTGAATTTGCCAAAAGACATCTAAAGGACTCTTAGACCATAAGAAACAAAATTCTCTGGTCTGATGAGACTACAATTGAACTTTTTGGAGTGAATGCCAGGCATTACGTTTGGAGAAAACCAGGTACCGCTCATCACCAGGCTAATACCATCCCTACAGTGACCCATGGTGGTGGCAGCATCATGCTGTGGGGATGTTTTTCAGCAGCAGGAACTGGAAGACTAGTCAGGATAGAGAGAAAGATGAATGCAGCAATGTACAGAGATCTCCTGAATGAAAATCTGCTTCAGAGTGCTCTTGACCTCAGACTGGGGTGACGGTTCATCTTCCAGCAGGACAATGACCCAAACACACCACCAAAATATCAATGGAGTGGCTTCGCAACAACTCGGTGAATGTCCTTGAGTGGCACATCCAGAGCCCAGACCTAAATCCTTTTAAACATCTCTAGAGAGATCTGAAAATGTCTGCACACTGTTGCTTCCCATCCAACCTGATGGAGCTTGAGAGGTACTGCAAAGAGGAATGGGCAATAATTCCCAAAGACAGATCTGCCAAGCTTGTGGCATCATATTTAAAAAGACTTAATTGCTGCCAAAGGTGCATCAATCATGTGGTTTTTCAGGTTTTTATTTTTAAATTGAGTAAATAAAAAATAAAAAAATTACATTGTCATTATGGGGTATTGTGTGTAGAATCTTGAGGAAATTTAATGCATTATAGAATAAGGCTTTGACATTAAACAAATATGGAAAAAGTGAAGTGCTATGATTACTTTCCAGATGCACTGTTTTTTTTTTTTTTTTTTTTGGGGGGGGGGGGTATCACAAAAGAAGATAATTTGAAGAATGTGGAAGAAGCTGTAATGGTTAGCTATTTTTGAATCTAAAAATGCAAATTAGGCTTATGTGATAAACTGGAATATCGCATAAAACATTTGTACATCAGCACTGTTTCAATCCAATGAGTCAAAGAGAACAAAACAATCACATGCTGATAAACTGCCTATTAAAACAAAATCACTTGACTTTTTCAAAAATTTGATCCTACTCAGTTGTGCTCAGTTTTAAATGTGTTATTTCAGACTTTATATGCAAATTCCAAAATGTGCATAAAACCGGTGGATGAAAACATGGCTATTAGCTTCCACAGTATTTGTTTTATCCACTATGGAAGTCAGTGGTTACTGGTTTCCAACATTCTTCAAATTGTTTTGTTTTCAACTGAAAATAGTAACCTCTTGTTTTTGAGTAAGAAGTGTGCACAGTTTTACATTTGTGTGAACTCTCCTTTGGGTGAAAAGAATTAAATTATGTCGCATGTCAATATCGTTGTGCTTTTGCAGGAAAACGGCCTGCTTTCTGCTCTGGAGCGGACAGAACAGAGAAGCACTGGTGTGTAATATTACTTATTTATTTTCAGGTCACTAAAGATTTTGAGTTATGCCATTAAGGACTTTTCTTACATTTCAGTTTCTGCCAGTGATGAGCCTGGCCCGTCGGATGTTCCTACCAAGAGCAACTGGTACAATTCCAATATTGTTCGCTAAACATTTCGTTTGTGCAAATGTCTATGGATTTCCTAATCGTTTCCTGACTGATTCTCCAGCGGCTCTTCTGATATTGTGGTGATGGGGACGTCTGAAAGTGTCAGTGAAGCAATGGTTTCTTCTCCCAGCAGCACCTTCACTCCTCCTTCAGAGAATACACAATGCCTTACTGAGTCTGCCAGGAACAGCCTAAGACTCTCAAGAAAGAGGAAATTCAAAAAGTAGTGGGGTGAACAATGCTTTTAGCAACACTGCTACTCAATGCTTCTTCATTTATATGACTTTTTATACAATAATAAATGCATACAGTTGTCTATTTAAAGTCTTTGTTGTCTAAAAGAAGTGTATCGAATGATATGGACACCGTCTTGAGTTTGTATTAAATGTCTGTTTAGACTTTCACTTGTCTGTGTGGATGAATTGTTCTTAAAGGTGTGGCGTTCACATTCTTACATTTTAAAACCAAATTCTACATGAAAGCTCACATTCGAGAGTTTGTTGTGAGAGAGAAAAAGTTCCTGGCGAATATTTTGGTCTTGTTCTATTCGGATCATATGTTGTGCTGCCCAACAAAAAGCTGCTCGCTTTGCATTTGATTATTGTGTGAGATGTGCTTGCAAAACTTACTTAGTCTTCAGTACTTTCCACTCCTATACCCCTAAAATGATTGTTCACTCAAAAATTTAAATATTCATCATTTATATTGCCCTTTTATGAGTTTCTTTCAACTGTTAAACACAAAAGAAGATGCTTTGAGAAATGTTGGACACTTGTAACCAATGACTTCCTTCTGGTTTTTCTATTATGGAAGTCAATGGTTACAGGTTTCTTGCTTTTTTCAAAATATCTTCTTTTGAGTTCAACGGGAAAGAAGAAACTTATAAAGGTCTAAAATATATGGAAGCCCGTTCCCACCACAAAAAAGTCAGAATTGCAAGTTATTAATTCATAATTGCAAGTTATTAAGTTCAATTCAATTCAGCTTTATTTGTATAGCGCTTTTACAATGTAGATTGTGTCATAGCAGCTTCACATAAATGGTCATAGTAACTGGAACAGTGTGGTTCAGTAACTGGAACAGTGTGGTTCAGGTTTTAGTGTTTCAGTTCAGTTCAGTTTAGCTCAGTTTAGTGTGATTTAATCATTACTGAGAGTTCAAACACTGAAGAGCAAATTCATCGATGCGTAGCTCTACCAATCCTGAACCATGCGAGGCAGTGGCGACAGCGGAGAGGGAAAAAAAACTTCACCTGATAGGAGTGAAGAAAAAAAACCTTGAGAGTCAGATTTCTGAGTTATAAAGTCTGAATTGCGAGTTAAGTCAGAATTTTGAGTAGCTATAAGTCAGAGCTGCAAGTTATTAAGTCAGAATTCAGAGTTAAGTCAGAATTGCGAGACCTTATAACTCAGAATTCTCACTTAATAACTTGCAATTCTGATTTTATAACCTGCAATTCTGCCTAAACTCACAATTCTGAATTTATACATTGGAATTCTGACTTAATAACTTACAATTCTGACTTAATAACTCTCAATTCTGATTTAATAACTCGCAATTCTGAATTCAAAACTCAGAATTCTGACTTAACTAGTAATTCTGACTTAATAACTCGCAATTCTGACTTTATAGCTCGCAATTCTGACTTTATAACTTGCAATTCTGACTTAATAACTCACATTTCTGAATTAATAACTCGCAATTCTGACTTTATAACTCGCAATTCTGACTTAACTCGCAATTCTGACTTTATAACTCGCAATTCTGACTTAACTCGCAATTCTGACTTTATAACTCGCAATTCTGACTTAACTCGCAATTCTGTCTTAATAACTCGCAATTATAACTTAACTCACAATTCTGTCTTAATAACTCGCAATTATAACTTAACTCACAATTCTGACTTAATAGCTCGCAATTCTGACTTTATAACTCGCAATTCTGACTTAACTCGCAATTCTGACTTTATAACTCGCAATTCTGACTTAACTCGCAATTCTGTCTTAATAACTCGCAATTATAACTTAACTCACAATTCTGACTTAACTCGCAATTCTGTCTTAATAACTCGCAATTCTGTCTTAATAACTCGCAATTATAACTTAACTCACAATTCTGACTTAATAGCTCGCAATTCTGACTTTATAACTCGTAATTCTGACCTTACTCGCAATTCTAAATTTATAACTCGCAATTCCAAATTTATAACTCGCGATTCTGAAATAACTCGCAATTCTCACTTAATAACTCGCAATTCTGACTTAATGACTTGCAGTTCTGACTTAACTAGCAATTCTAGCTTAATAACTCGCAGTTCTGACTTAACTCGGAATTCTGACTTTATAACTCGCAATTCTAAATTTATAACTCGCAATTCTGACTTTATAACTCGCAATTCTGACTTTATAACTCGCAATTCTGACTTTATAACTCGCAATTCTGACTTTATAACTCGCAATTCTAAATTTATAACTCGCAATTCTGACTTTATAACTCGCAATTCTGACTTTATAACTCGCAATTCTAAATTTATAACTCGCAATTCTGACTTTATAACTCGCAATTCTAAATTTATAACTCGCAATTCTGACTTTATAACTCGCAATTCTAAATTTATAACTCGCGATTCTAAATTTATAACTCACGATTCTGAAATAACTCACAATTCTGACTTAACTCGCAATTCTGACTTAACTAGCAATTCTGACTTTATAACTCGCAATTCTGACTTAATAACTCGCAATTCTAAATTTATAACTCGCGATTCTGAAATAACTCACAATTCTGACTTAATAGCTCGCAATTCTGGACTTAACTCGCAATTCTGACTTAACTCACAATTCTGACTTAACTCACAATTCTGACTTTATAACTCGCAATTCTGACTTAATAACTCGCAATTCTAAATTTATAACTCGCGATTCTGAAATAACTCACAATTCTGACTTAATAGCTCGCAATTCTGGACTTAACTCGCAATTCTGACTTAACTCACAATTTTGACTTTATAACTCGCAATTATGAATTTATAACTCAGAATTCTGACTGAACTTGCAATTCTCACTTTATAATTCGCAATTCTGAATTTATAACTCGCAATTCTGACTTAATAACTTGCAATTCTGACTTAATAACTAAAAATTCTGACTTTATAATTCGCAATTCTGAATTTATAACTCTCAATTCTGACTTAATAACCTGCAATTCTGACTGAATAGAAGGGGTGCACAAAAATTGTATGTAACAAATGTATTTTTTTGGAGGACTTGAATGAGCCAACAGGTCTAAAACTGGACAAGCTGTTGTCGAGTGGTTTCAGTCACCTGCAGTCAGTGAAAACTGGTAAAGCATGCAGATAATGAATCAAACCACTGCCAAGTGCCAGATTGACACAGTAGCATATTTAGTCATGGTCAACAACAGCAATGGATTTGTAAACGTTATCGAATTCTCCTCACTTATACTGTTTCAAGTATTTTACACTAGTGTAACAGGTATACAAAATGCAAGTAAACCCTGTTAGAATAACTTCAAATGTGAGTCATTTAAGAATGCTTTGTTATTTGTTGCTGACAGCGCCATCTTGTGCTGGCATGTTTCAGCTTTTTGTTGTATTTTCCAGTCTTTGGTATTTTCCCTTTGACCTTTTATATTTTTGTACACAGGATGTAATCTCTAAGGGCTTTTTCCGGGAGGACTGTCAGAGGTCAGTGTTTTTACCTCATTTTACTGATTCACTGTGTACAGTACATTTATCAATATCACTCAAGAATGTAAATGCAACCAAATTAGTCCAAAGGCAAGATTTCTTTGCCAAATGTTAGACCCAAAAAATACTAAATTGTAAACCAGTTAAATTGACAATATATATTATATACAGTTGAAGTCAGAATTATTAGTTCCCCTGAATTATAAGCCCCCCTGTTTATTTTTTCCCAATTTCTTTTTTAACAGTTTTTTAACACATTTCTAAACATAATAGTTTTAATAACTCATTTCTAATAGCTGATTTATTTTATCTTTGTCATGATGACAGTAAATAATATTTGACTAGATGTTCTTCAAGACACTTCTATACAGCTTAAAGTGAGATTTAAAGGCTTAATTAGGTTAGGCAGGTTAGGGTATTTGGCAAGTTATTCTATATTGATGGTTTGTTCTGTAGACTATCTAAAAAATATAGAGCTTAGCAGGGCTAATAATTTTGTCCTTAAAATGGTTTTTAAAAAATTAAAAACTTTTTATTCTAGCCGAAATAAAACAAATAAGACTTTCTCCGGAAGAAAAAATATTATCAGACATACTGTGAAAATTACCTTGCTCTGTTAAACATAGTAAACTTTTTTTATTTAACCAGGTAAGTCAACATAATTTGGGAAATATTTAAAAAAGAAAAAATTTAAAATAATTCTGACATTGAAAATGTAATTTCATTAAAAACTTAATTTAACTTAAAGTAAAAATAACTTTATATTTAAACATACTAAAGTGACGTTTGAGTAAATCTTCAGGTATGGTGAGGTTCAGTGAAGTATGTATGGCAGGACTGCAGCCGTATAGCTGGAGGCTGTGTGTGTGTGACTGATTACACACACTTACATTCTTGGAAAAAACAACACCCTCTTTATATCTCTGAAAACACATTACGTGTCAAATATGAGGAGTATCAGGAAATGAGGAAACAATACTTGCTACAGAAATATTCGACCGAGGCCTTGAATTCATTTATTCCTTTTTCTTTTCGACTCTTTATTAATCCGGGGTCGCCACAGCGAAATGAACCACCAAATTATCCAGCACATGTTTTAAGCAAACGGATGCCCTTCCAGTCGCAACCCATCACTGGGAAAGAGGACTTAAATGTTTATGAGAATCAACAATCAACTCTATAACTGCTTTATTAAAATGTTCCACACAGTCCACTTGTGTTCGGAAAACATGAAGGAATTAAGTTAGCTTATTAGTTTTACAAATTTAAGTAAATTGAACTTAAAAACAATCAAGTTGTCCCAAATCAAACATCAAGAATTGTGTTGTTTCAGCTCATTTTAAATAATTACACTCTCAGAAAAAAAAGGTACACGGTGGTACAACTAATGTTCCTTAAGGAACAGTTTTGTACCTTCGTAAAAGTTGTATCTTATTTGGTACAGAAAAGACCTTTTATGATACTGCGCAGTATCTTTTATGGTACAATTGAAATGAAGGTACACAATTGTTCTCATAAAAAAGGACATAAGTGTTGGACAAGTCCTTTATTACATCATCTATAACAATAAATATTACTGGAAAGGCAAAGTGATTTTATTAATAATTACCATATTAAAACATGAATCATCATTTAAAAGCATATGTTTAAAGAAACCCATAAACACTAAATATTAAGTTTTATAATACAAAATAACTGGTAAAGCAAAACTACACAGTAGGTATTGTAAACTAAACATTTAAGGCATTCTTAATAAACCGTTGGTAAGCCTTTTCTGATAAATACATTTTCATTGCTGATATCCGCACCTTTTGGTGTTTGCTTTTCACTACGCATGTGAGCTGGCAAAAGTCCTGCATATGCAAAGTGTTCATGCAGACACGTTAGTATTGTAAAACTAATCAAACATTGTGCATATCTCCATACAATACTTTTGCATACTTCTATTTCTATTTTAAAATTAAGTAAATTAAATGAACTTTAAAGTGATTACAAAGGTATGGTGTGAAAATTGGAGAAAAAAAATGTTTATATTGTAGATTGGAGATTGTGTTTCATTTTATGAAAAGTGTTGTGAAAAATAAATTTTTTGATTTATGTTAAAGTATTTTTTATTCTTTATTGTTGATGGTAAATGTGAATTTACACACAAAGAAACCGTCATTTCTGTATCAAAAAAATCAATGTTTAAAAATATAATTGATGTTTTATATTTACTGAAATTAAACTGATCACTTTAGATTTACCTCCATGGATCACATTTGTACCTTTGATGAATATTGTATCTGAAGGTTTTAAAAACTAAAGGTACATTTTAGTTTCCCATGGGACAAATCTTGTGCTTAAAGGTACAACCTGCAATGGTACAAATTTGTTTCTTTGTCTTAAGGTATAAAACACATGCCGGAAAAGTTGGAGGTTCATTCCGCTTTGGCAACCTCTGATAAATCAGAGACTAAACCGGAGGAAAATGAATGAATAAAACAAAATGTACTTAATTATAAAATACTAAATGACTTACCATACAGACAAAAACAATAATAAAAGTACATTTAATTAAAGAATCCATTTAGTAAAAAGAAAAAAAAATTGAATTTGTAATTATAGTAATCTGTAAATAGTTTAAATTCAAAGTTAAATGAATGGCTTTGTAATAAACAGTATTGTATATTATATTAAGGAAAAATACAGAAGAGTTCTGAAAAAATGGCGATAAATCAATTCAACTGAATTGCTGAAGATCTTAATAAAAAAGAATCAAGATGCCTGTGTAAACAAGTAAAACACAAAAAGATGTACCTTATATGGTACACAAAAGACCTCTTATGATAATGTTCTGTACTTTTTATGATGAAATTGAAATGAGGGTACGCACAATTGTTCTCATAAAAAAAAGGTACAATTCTGTTCCATAAAACTGTACTGTACTGCCCCAGTGACAAAGGTTGGTAGCTTCTTTGGTACAACATTGTACCATTTTTTTCTGAGAGTGTAGTTTGAGTAAACAGCGAGCATCATTTTTGAGTGTACAATTTTAAAGGGATAGTTCACCCAAAAAATGACACAATTTTCTGGTTTCTAGTCCAGATATATATAAATACTTGATTCTAGAAACATTTCTATATAATCTTTCTAAATCTTTCTAAATAATCTCTAAGCGAGGAAAGTTTGAAAAAAATATATATCTTAATTTTGACTTATTATTTTTGAAAACAAAACAATATACAGTATTTTACTCATCTAAAATGCTTCTTGATTTAAGAAGTTTTCAATATTTGGACTAGAAACAAGAAAAAGTGTAAAAAAAAAAAGAAGAAAAAAAAGAAAAAGAGTTGCAGTGTAAAAATGCTGCCTTCATATACAAGCTGTTGTTAAATCCGTTTAGTTGACTTTACTTAAAGTGAGTAAACCTGTTGATTTAAATGATTAAATCCCTCTATGGTAACACTTTATAATAACTACACTTTATGAATCATTAATTAAGCATTAGCAAATAGTGAATTCATTATCTGTTAAGCATTAACTCTACATTAATAAACGTTAGTAAGCCTTTTATAACTACAGCTACAAATGCTATTCTTGACTGTATAAGCACATATTTAATGTGCTTAATGATTGTGCTTTCATACTTTGTTAATGATTAATTTTTCTTTACTAAATTAAGCATCTCTTTTTTATTGGATAATGTCATGACAGAAAATTACCTATTTATTGTTATTGTTTGGCTGCACGATGGCTCAGTGGTTAGCACTGTCGCCTCACAGCAAGAAGGTTGTTAGTTCGAGTCCCGGCTGGACCAGTTGACTTTTCTGTGTTGTGAGTTTGCATGTTCTCCCCATGTTGCTAAAAACATAGCATACTTGAATTTGTTTTAAATAGCAGAATTAAGTGCACACAGCATGCTATAGTATCTGATAGTTGCAGGAAATAATTCCCAAAGGCAATTGATTGTGTAAAGAAGCATTAAACAAAACAAAAATATGATGTAAATGCCGAGTTCAGTGGCTAATCAGCCGGAATCAGCTGAGGTGAAGTGACTGCAACCAGCAAGACCTAGCTGTCACTCAAGTGGCCACGCCCTTAATTATATAGACTTAATATAAGTTAATAAAAATTAATCGGACGAGTTATGAAAAAATTCACCCCCTCACAATTTATATTAGCTATGTACACCGAAGCCATCGTTTGTACCAGGCTGTAAACATGTTTTTATCAGCTGTAAAAATTACCAATTTATCATTGCAGTCAGAAATCATCTGGATTTTCTTGGAGCCAGCCCCCAAAGGTGAGTCGATGAATTGCAGTTTTAGTTACTTCCATATTGGCTTCCTGAGGGAGAGCAACACAATCTCACGGCAATTCGTAACTTCGTAACTTTTCTCTTGAGATCAGGCTGGGGAGAGTGGGAGGTTGCCGCTTGGTCCCAACACTATTTAAGGGTGCTTTCACACCTGTGAATCGATTCAGTTGTTCCGAAACAGAGATTACAATTGTTACATTGTTGCTCTTTGCTCTTGGAGCAGTTCACTTTCACACTGCAAAGCTTCTTAACGGACCAAAAGAGCTAAAACAAGTCACGTGCGAGTAAACTCTCCTCACATTGGTCAGAGTGTCAGGGTTTATTTTGCAGCGTTACGCTCAGCTGTCAGGAGAGGTGGTGGTTTGGTGGTGATTGACAGGGTGCGCGCGCGACGTGTCTGAGAAGAGACGCGGTGGGGAAGGGTAAGGGTGCACGACGATGCCTATTTGAGGACCGGGAGGGAGACGCGAGATTACCGGGAGATCATCACTTGTTTGCGGGCATCCGGAGACTCGCGAAACTTCCCGCCCTACTCATAATTCTCTCTTCATATAGCCGTATGCCTATTACATATCCATAAAACACAGTGATATAACCGCGATCGGATCGCTTTCTCACTGCAATCGAACCGCTCCAGGGTTCGTATCAGTCGAGCTGAGACCACCTCATTCAAGCGATCTCGGAGTGATTACTTTGGCGCGGAACAGACCGCGATTGCCCTGTTCACATATGCCAAACGAACCGCGCTAACTGGGCAAACGAGATACGTTCCGAAACAAAAGTGTAGGTGTGAAAGCACCCTAAGTTAACTTAAACTTAAGTGGAATTGCACTGTAAAAAATTCCTTCATGCTGTCTCAACACAAATCGATTAACTTGATAATTTTAACAAATTTAAGTGTATTGAACATAAAACAATTTAGTTGTCAAAAATTTAAGAATTGTGTTGTTTCAACTCATTTTAAATAAGCAAATTGAACAAGCAGCAAATATTTTTTTTTTTTACTTCTCTGTAATAAATCTCCACAAATCCCTCATATTACTCTCCGCATGAGCTGAAATAAAGACGTTTGGGTTTATAAATCTGGAACGGAGTTTAGTTTTTATCTAAAGCAATACAATGAACTTTACTGACTCAAGGACACTTGCTGAGAAGCCTGAGCTGTTCAGCATTTCTTGCTAGAAAACATTCAGTGTCCAGTTTCAGAAAGCGCTGGAAGGGAAACTGTTGACATTCAGTCTCTGTGATTTCAGGAAGTCTGCTTTTCCACTGGAAAACACAAGAGTTTCACTGCTGTTTCTCTGTCCACTGAGTTACAGCCACTTCCTGTCTGCGTTTCCTGCCTGCAGAGCTTTGTTTATTTTCTTTACCCTCATATTTTCTATTCACTGAAAAAAAAAAATTATTTTTTGAATTAACTTATTTTTTTAAGGTGTTTGCAAACTATTTATATAGGCTGAATTTAAACAAATAAATGTAGGAATACTTAATTTTCTTACTTAATTAACACCTTAAAAATGAGTAAATTCAAGGAATATTTTTTTTCAGTGTTAATCCGTTTTAGAAGGCGACACGGTGGCTCAATAGGTGGTGCTGTCGCCTCACAGCGAGAAGGTCACTGGTTTGAGCCTCGGCCGGGTCAGTTGGCATTTCTGTGTGGAGTCTGCATGTTCTGTCCGTGTTCGCGTGGGTTTCCTCCGGGTGCTCCGGTTTCCCCCTCAGTCCAAAGACATACGGTACAGGTGAGTAGGCTAAATTGTCCGTAGTGTATGAATGTAAAAGAGTGTGTATGGATGTTTCCCAGTGATGGGTTGCAGCTGGAAGGTCATCCGCTGCGTAAAACATGTGCTAGGTAAGTTGGTAGTTCATTCCACTGTGGCAAACTTCCCTTAATGGTAGCTTTGATCATGCACAGGTCTGAGAGATACATCCACAAGTTAAACGTTCATAGGAGAGGGGAAACATCCTCGGAAGAAGGCGAGTCAGGGAAAAGGTAAGGTGAACCGTCAGACATCGATTCCAGCCACTGATTGACTGGAATCGCTGGGTTATATAGGGAGTGCTGATGAGGGGTGCAGGTATGTCTAATTAGAATTCAGGTGTATGTGCTCCGGCATGAGGAGAGGTGGCAGGAGATGAAGAGCGATGATTGGTGCTGAGGGAACGTGATGGGGAGAGAGCGCGGTTGGTGGAGCAGCAGAAACTAGCCGGTGATTTGACACCCAAAAGAAAATGAATGAATGAATGATTTATCGCCATTTTTTAGAACTCTTCTGTATTTTGCCTAAATATAATATACAACACTGTTTATTACAAAGCCATTAATTTAACCTTGATTTTAAACCACTTTTTTTCAAGAGTTCACACTTAGCTAATGATTGGTAATTAGCTAGTTTGGCATGCTGTCCCGGGAGAGAGCCCCGAGCTCATGCGAGCCTCGGGCCCGGGGCTCCCTCCCGTTGCAGGGCGAGAGGGGAGTTTGAGCTCGGGTAGATCTCGAGAACCCCCGCCCCACCCACCCACCCCCCCCCCTCTCATGCTGATTTAGGGTTGCTAAGGTGATCCGTTGCTGACAGAATTTAATCGAATTTGGTGCTAATTTGGTTTAGTCAATTTACTTAAGTGTCATGTTTTTGGGAGTGTGGGAGGAAACCGGAGGACCCGGGGAAAACCCACGCAAGCACGGGGAGAACATGAACTCCACACCAAAATGCTGACCGTTTGGGTAGATGCCCAAACCGGAGGCGTTTTGCTGTGAGGTCGCAGTGCTAGCCACTGGGCCGCCGTGCTGCCCTGTAGACAAAAGAGGAGGCGAAGGGGTGGAAGGGGGGATTCTTCAAGACAAAAAGGACTAAAGGTAAGATGTTTGGTTATTTATACTTGGTTAGGAATAGTCTGATTGGTGGTTCGTACATTAGCTTGACTCGGGGTCAGCCGTGTCAATCATAAGCACGTGATCCTCTCGAAATTAGTTTATGAATAAACTTCACTTAAATTAGTTGAGCTTTAGCGTTGTTCCCCTATGTACAAAAAATACAACAAAATCTAAACTTTAAATTGTTAATATAACAATTACAAATTCAACCTTTTTTTTTACCTTTACTAAATGCATTTTTATTAAATTCATTCATTCATTCATTCATTTTCCTTCAGCTTGTGCCGAGTTCAGACTGGATGATTTTTAAAGTAGTCGTGTCATGGATGTTTTCACACTGCATGACTATCTGGGTTAGCATTCTGTCGGTGCTGTGCTTACACTATAGGATGGATCGGTGACAGGGGGTTTCCCACTGCATGTTCAATAGGAAGAATCACAGACAACTTCGTCCAAACTACATCTCACAACCAAACAAATGCAAGAAATGAAATGGAAACAATGCACGGTCACGTAATATATCTTTCGTTATTAACTACATAATAGAAAACAAAGCTTTAGCTTTAGAAAATGTACTTATTTTACTTACCTGGCTTTTGAAGAGAATTAGCCATTTTTTCTCAACTTTTTTACTTTTCTAATAGGTTCTGATTTTGCTCAGATGACACATCAAACAGACACGGTGCTCCTGCCAAATTTACATTATTCTTGAGTCCAAATAAACTGAAAATGAGCACTTTTAACTTCTCCCCATCCTCATGCTGGCTAGCCAATTCTCATTGGCTGTAGGTGATCAACAATGACACTTTCAATCAGAACACATTTCACATGGCAGGATTAGAATTGCCGACAGCTCCAGATATTTAGCATGCCAAATATCTCACGGGCATCGGCGACTCATTGGTGATTCTCTCATATCGCATCATTGATAGTTCACACTGTGTGATTGTTACTCACGTGAACGAGCTCTGATTTGCCTGTGATTTCTGGCATTTGACTGCGATTTATCAAAAATTGTTGGGGAGTCAAAATCGGGGCTAAAATCATGCAGTCTGAACTCGGCATTAGTCTCATATTTATCATAGGTAGCCACAGTGAATTGAACCGTCAACTATACCGGCATATGTTAGCACACAGGTGTCAAACTCAGTTCCAAAAGGGCCGCAGCTCTGCACAGTTTAGTTCCAACCCTAATTAAACACACCTGATCAAACTAATTGAGTCCTTCAGGCTTGTTTGAAACCTACAGGTAAGTGTGTTGGAGCAGGGTTGGAACTAAACTGTGCAGGGCTTCGGCCCTCCAGGAATTGAGTTTGACACCCCTAGCAGATGCCCTTCCAGCTGCAATCCAGTACTGGTAAAACGCTCTCACCTTAACACACACACGCTACGGCCAAATTGAATAAATCCAATTCACCTGTACCGCATATCTTTGGACTGTGGGGGGAAACCACAGCACCCGGAGGAAACCCACATGAACACAAGGAGAATATACAAACTCCACACAGAAATGCCAACTGACCCAGCCGAGGCTCGAACCAGCAACTTTTTTGCTGTGAGGCGGTGCCCTCTGTGCCACCGCACCTACAAAAGTTTATTTTACTTTATTTGTGTGATACAGTTGAGTCTCAAACACCCAAATAACAAAACAAAACAGTGTGACTGACTTTATTTTACTGTATTTTTGTGGTTGTGGTACAATTGAGCCCCCTTAAACAAAGTTCTATGCAACAGACAAGCAGGATTATATTTACCTTCATGGTAGGCTATTTATTTATTGAGATGTACAGTACAGCACACACACAAGCAATTCAAACAGATTTGGACAGAAATGACCCCCTGCATTCTGTGGACATCAGAAATAACAGCATTTCGCCTCAGATTAACCTGCAAATCCCGAAGACGGAGGAACTTTCGACAGAAACCATCTGTTCTGCGCCTGTAGCCGTTTAATATTTCGGCTTTATTGGCGTGTGACGTTTGCTTTTGCTGATGTTTTCTGGCGTGTGTTTTAAACAGATGGCCCGCGTTTCACAACACGCGGACATGCGGATATGTGTTTGTCTGCCTCTACGCATTCCAGACGCAGAACACACTATTTTATTCAGAAGCACTGAAAAAATAATAATAATAAGATTTACTTTTAAAATATCCATGTAACAATTGGCACGAACAAATTTCACATAAATTTTACTTTCTTATATCAGGGACAATTAACTTGTCAATAACATGTAACATTTACTTCATGTTTAACCTAACAGTCTAAAATGAATGAAGTAAAAGTTCATTGATTGTCTTTAATTTTTTAGTTTATATTTATTTAAATGAACCAAGTAATGTCAAGTTCTTGTTTTAGCTGAAGGAACATTGCTTTTATCAATTTAAATAATCTTATTAGTTAGTCTAATAATGTAATTAGGATATTTGGTGTAACTTGGTTTAATTAAGACATGCATGTGTCATTAATTTATTTTAAGTAAATTTAACCCAAGAGTGGTGACGCAGTGGCTCAGTAGGTAGTGCTGTCACCTCACAGCAAGAAGGTTACTGGTTCGAGCCTCGGCTGGGTCAGTTAGCTTTTTTGTTTGGAGTTTGCATGTTCTCCTTTCGTTCGCATGGGTTTTCTCCGGGTGCTCCGGTTTCCCCCACAAGTCCAAAGACATGTGGTACAGATGAATTGGGTAGGCTGAATTGTCTGTAGTGTATGAGTGTGAATTAATGCGTGTGGATGTTCCTCAGAAAAGGGTTGCGCTCTTAATCTTCAAACGAATGAAACTTAAACTCTAACAAGTCATTCTCTCAAATTTAAACATTTAAGATTGCTTATTAGCAATCTTATTATTTCTAGATTATTTACAAAATATTCTCCTCTTAATTTAATCCCATACAAAGCATGCTGGGAACTACATATCCATTGTGACATATCTATTATTAAAATGTATTTAATATTTCTAGGTTTACGACGATTAGAGAATATTTAAATTCATTTATTCATTCATTTTCTTTTTGGCTTAGTCCCTTTATTTATCTGGAGTTGACACAGCGGAATGAACCACCAACTTATCCAGCATATGTTTTGAACAGCGAATGTCCTTCCAGCTGCAACCCATCTCTGATGAACATCCATACACATTCATTCACACTCATACACTACGGACAATTTAGCCTACCCAATTCACATGTACCGCATGTCATTGGACTGTGAGGGAAACCCACACGAACGCAGTGAGAACATGCAAACTCCTCACAGAAATGCCAACTGACCCAGCTGAGGCTCGAACTCGCGACTTTCTTGCTGTGAGGCGACAGCACTACCTACTGCGCCACTGCGTCACCAAAATATTTAAATATTACAAGTATATTAATATTTAACTCCTTCCACTCATTTCATTTATTACATAAAGTAATTGTGTAAATATTAAATATTTACTGAGAAAATTCTTGTCATCCTTGACACTTTAAATTACAATTTAAAAATTCTGAGAAAAAATGTATTAGATTTGACAACACCAAAAAGTCATTTCTTTCAGTAAGTGCGCAACAAATCAAATGATCCTAAAAGAAAATTTTCATTCATTCATACATACATTCATTTTCTTTTCAGCTTAGTCCCTTTATTAATCCGGGGTCGCCACAGCAGAATGAACGGCCAACTTATCCAGCATATGTTTTACACAGCGGATGCCGATGCTGCCACCACCATGCTTCACTGTAGGGATGGTATTAGCCTGGTGATGAGCGGTACCTGGTTTTCTCCAAACGTAACACCTGGCATTCACTTCAAAGAGTTCAATTCTCTTCAGACCAGAGAATTTTGTTTCCTATGGTCTGACAGTCCTTTAGATGCCTTTTGGCAAATTCTAGGCAGGGAATGGTTTCCGTGTGGCCTCTCTACCATACAAGGCTGATTGGTGGATTGCTACAAAGATGGTTGTCCTTCTGTAAGGTTCTCCTCTCTCCACAGAAGAACGCAGGAGCTCAGACAAAGTGACCATCGGGTTATTGATCACCTCCCTGACTAAGGCCCTTCTCCCCCGATAACTCAGCTTAGATGGCCGGCCAGCTCTAAGAAGAGTCCTGGTGGTTTCAAACATCTTCCACTTTTGAATGATGAAGGCCACTGTGCTCATTGAAACTTTCAGAGCAGCAGAAATGTTTCTGTAACCTTCCCTAGCCTTGTGCCTTAAATGTGCAGTAGGTGATTGTTGTCAGAAACATTTGTTGTTGTGCTAGTTAAAAGTCTCTTCTCAGTCTAATAGTAATGATTAAAGTATATTATCTAAATGTATTAGTATTTTTTTTTATTTTGGGTAAGGCATAAAACTAAAAAATGTTCATCCAGTTAAATAGAGTCAGACCGACATCTCTCATAATTCCGATAAGTAGCTCAAACTGTCAGCAAATGCAGATTTGAACAACTGCACAGCCATTTGTACGCAGCTCCGCCGACCGCTGTTTGTGCATAGACGTGCTGCGCATTCATGAAAGAGAGAGAGAGAGAGAGAGAGAGAGAGAGAGAGAGCATGCACGCATGTAATCGGCAAAAACATGCTGGATCAAAACTTTTTAAAAAACTGAATCAATGTTGGAGTTACCTTTGCACGCTGGAGAAAGGATGATACCATGGCTGAAGGATTTCTCCTTGACAGGTAATGTTCTGTTTTGAAACTATTTAAGCTTCACGCAAAGCAGATGTTGTTACAAACGGGTTTTATCTTCACAGAAGTGTTATTCAGCCACTAAAATCTTCTGGTGAAAGATTGATAAGACTATTTTCAGTTTCATAAGGGACTTTTTACAGCATCGATAATGTAGATTTTAATTAGTTTAACAACAAAACACAAGTAAATAGCGAATTCAGCCTAGTCTCTCCCTATATTGTTACCGTACAACTTTAAAATATTCGCTCTGAAATAACATGTCAGTTTGGCTTAGTAATGAGTGTAATTCCTGCACAACGCTGGACAAGCACTATAGTCACTTTTAACACATGAGAGAGGGTTCTTTTGCTGTCATCTTTAAGGTGTGCGTGCTCCTGTTTCAGGAGGCGTGGCTCTGGACGGCAGGGGAGGGACTAGGATTCAGAGATTTATGCTAAGCTGTTAGCATTGTGGAAGATCACCTACTGCACCTTTAAGACAAACTTGTTTCGGAGGTCTACAGACAGTTCCTTTGTCTTCATGCTTGGTTTGTGCTTTGACATGCACTGTCAACCCTGGGACCTTATATAGACAGGTGTATGCCTTTTCAAATCATGTCCAATCAACTAAATTTACCACAGGTGAACTCCAATTAAGCTGCTGAAACATCTCAAGAATGATCAGTGGAAACAGTGTGTACCTGAGCTCAATTTAAAGCTTCACAGCAAAGGCTGTATATACTGATGTACATGTGATTTTTCATTTTTTAGAAATTTGCAACAATTTCCAAAACTTTTTTGTTCACATTGTCATTATGGGGTATTGTGTGTAGAATTTTGAGGAAATAAATGAATTTAATCCATTTTGGTATAAGGCTGTAACATAAAAAATGTGGAAAGTGAAGCGCTGTCAATACTTTTCAGATGCACTGTATTGTAACCATTTTACCATTCAAACCATTTAAAGCAATTACAGTTTCTTGAATGTTTCTTAAAGTTGGAATTTTATTCTCGTCATCTTTGTTTTATTATCCATCTAGTAAAATCTTTAAATTTTCCTCTTTGGTAAACCTTATTTTGGACTATTGATGTCCTATCAATCCTACTCAATTAAAGCCAAAAAAAAAAAAAAAGATGGAAAAACAGGAGCTGTCATTGGCCAGATAAATAGAAAGGCCCACCTCTAAATCTCGCCATTAGTCGAAACGGCACAGTATTTGATGCTGCTTTGGTTATATAAAGTTGGTTCATTACATAATGCTGTTTGAGCATCATTTAACATCATTGATTGTGAGTTTACCACAGAGGACAAACCAAAAACAGCTGCTTTTAAAAGTAACAACAAGCGATTAGCCCACATGCTAAAGTATCTTGTTCCCTTGTTACCTATAATATCATACATTACCCATTAGTGTGAAAAAATAAGTAGACTTTCTCCAAACTTAACACAGAATATTTACTGAATGAAATGTTTCCAGGAACTTAATTTACAGTAAAATATGAATTATGAATTTTATCTTCAAATGAGCTTTACCCTTGTGAGAAATGTCAGAATTATATCTTTCCCTTACTCATTTTTGAGGTTGAAACAAACACAAAAAATATTGTTGATGTTATTTATTATAAATTAAATAAAGTATATTATAGTTAAAATTAATATTAAATGCAATTTGTTTAATTAAAAATGATCTTTATTTGTCGTTTTGATATTTATAATCCTTAATATATTGATAAGGAGAACTGAAATATACATAATTACTAAACAGTATGTTATTTTTAAGACTTGTTTATGAATTAAGACTTGTTTATATTTATTAATTAAATATTCATCTTATACAAATTCTATAGAAATATATATGCAAATATTTTAGCTATGTTTTTTTTTTTTTGCATTTATATATGTCACATAAATTACATAAGTACAAACTTTTATTTTGAATGATTAATTGTTTGAAAGCATGAAAATAAAATGAAACTTATATCATCATATGTTACTAACCTAACCTCAAGTTACAAACCGGTTTTGGTGCAGTATGAAATCTAGCATTAATGCTTAAAAGGAATTCACCCAAAAATGAAAACATACTCACTGTTTACTCACTCTCAAGTGGTGTTTATGAGTTTCTTTTTTTTCTGTTGAACACTAAAGAACATATTTTGAAGAAAGCAAAAATCCTGACATTTACAGCAAGAAAAACAAATACGATGCAAGTCAATGGTTACTTGTTATCAACATTTTTCTCTTTTGTGTTAGAAACTCATTAAGGTTTGAAACAAGTATAGAGTGAGTAAATGAATGATTTATGGGTGACCTGTCCCTTTAAGCTTTTGCAGGGCTGAAGTGAAGATTAAAGGGTAGCTAAATCTCCAACACTATTCTTTAAAACATCACAACGTCCTTGCCTGCAACATCTAAATATATATGCTGTGTAAAATTCTTTATAGATATCCAGTCCTTTGTAACGGTGGTCACACAAAAAATAAAATATGTACACCTACATAAGTAACCCAAACAGTATTATATGCCTTAACATTAAAATGGAAAAAAAAAAGATAATTACTCAGGTGAGGTTTGAACTCGGATCGGCGACGTCGTAACGCAACGTGCTGACCACTGGACCACAATGACCACAAAGATTTATTAGTGTAGTAAATCTGATTTTCATTAAGCAGGTGTAATATTCATTAATATTAAATATATTCAAATTCATATCTTCACTAAGATGCCGCTGTTTGGGGTCGAATGATACTTACATCATCATTAACCTGCAGGCTGCATTTTGCTCACGGGGCTGCAAGAAAATAAATAAAAAGAGCAGAGCTGTGGCAAAGTAATAAATAAAAAGAGTGAGGCTATGGTCAAATAAATAAACAAATGTAAAAGTGCGACTGCTGAGAGTGCAAGCAGCTAGGGACACCAACCCTTGTGGCCAAAAAATGGACCGTCCCACTGGGAATTCTCCCGTTCCTCCCAAGTAGCCAATCTGGGCCTAAGCTCTTGCTAACAGTTCTTACCTGTCATACTGACTGATTTCAAGTTAAACATTTATTCACCATTTACTCATCTTTAAATATGTTTTTCTTCTGCTCAAACATTATTTTGATTTTGTATCATTTTGGAAACCAGTCGACTTTCATAGTAGGAAGAAAATACTAATGAAGTCAGTGGCTTCAACAATATTCTAAATATCTTCTTTAGGGGAAGGAAATGCAAACAGATTTGGAACTGCTGTGGTGACCCCTGATGAATCATGGATTAAGCCATAGGTCTTACACCTAATTCCTGGAGGGCCGCAGCTCTGTTTTGCTCCAACCCAAATCAAACACAGCTGATCCAAATAATCAAGGTGTTCAAGACACTACTAGATCAGCTGTGTTTGATAGGGTCGGAGCAAAACTGTGCAGAGCTGCAGCCCTCCAGGAGTTGAGTTTAAGACCTATAGACTAAGCTGAAGGAAAACGAATGAATGATTTTCCCACAATTCATTTTTATATATTATTTAAACTTTCAGTATGTGACATACAGTTGAAGTCAGAATTATTAGCCCCCCTTTGAATTTTTTTTCTTTTTTAATATTTCTCCAATGAAGTTTAACAGAGTCAGTAAATATTCACAGTATGTCTGGTAATATATTTTCTTCTGGAGAAAAATGGTGACAGATTGTTGGTTTTGGGGGTGAACTGGCCCTTTAAGAGCGCGAGTGCAGTTTCAGCATTGACAACAGCGCCCTCGTGAGGTTTCATTAATGCACTAAATTCCCGCTTTCTATGTGCTTGAGAGCCATTTTACTTTTAGAATAGAAATGCAAACTCCAATCAGATTTTTAACTTTTAATGTTATTAAAGTATACTTATAATCACACGACTACATTGGGTATTTGAGCATCGGTGCTGATATTTAGAACATGTGCAAAATAACAAACATCTGACCTTGACTGAAAGCCTATTGTCACAATTCATAAATCCTTTAAAATGTTTTACGTAGCCTGTTTATTATAATTTTAGCAAAGTATAAATCCATTGGAATTATTCAATTCCTCAATATATACATGGCCTTTATTACTCTCGTTTTATTATTATCAGTAATAATATGAGTATATGATAGTTGTACTCTCCGAAATAAAGGTAGGGCCTACGTAAGCTGTCACTGGGGTGGTACTTTTACAAATGGTACACATTTGTACCTGAAAGGTCCATATTAATCCGTCAAGGCAACATATTAGTACCTTAAAAAAGTACAAAAGTGTTCCTTTAAAAATTGTAGGTACTATATTATATAATTTTGAGGTACCATTATGACCCCCTTAAGTACAAATGTGCACCATTTGAAAAGGTACCACCCCAGTGACAGTTTGCATATCTTTATTTCTGAGAGTGTAGGCTAAATGAAAGCAGTATTAATATGATTTTATTAGTAATATAAAAACAATAATGCTTTTTTCTATTACTTTGTAATTTTCTATGTTCAAATATATTCCTATTAATATTGTGAGCGTATAACTAAATTATAGTTTTCAATGTTATTAATTATAACAAAGTAGGTGTTTGTCTGAGTTAGCAGTTAATATTTGTTTTATTCTTTAAAAATATATTAATTGTTTAAAAATTTTACCCATGTTTTTTTAATGAAATGGTTGTCTCAAAAATGAATATAAAGATTGATCCAATTTTACTAAGATTAAATACATTCCAGTAAGACTTTTGTTTTAACTGCAGATTAATATTGTATTAGTATTTTATTAGATTTTTCCCACAATTCATTTTTTAAATATTTCACAAATAAGAGTCAGGAAATTTTCACAGTAAGTCTGGTGATATTTTTTTTATTCAGGAGAAAGTCTTATTTGTTTTATTTCGGCTAGAATAAAAGCAGTTTTTAATTTTTAAAAAAGCCATTTTAAGGTCAAAATTATTAGCCCCTTGAAGCTGTATTTTTTTTTTGATAGTCTACAGAACAAACCATCGTTATACAATAACTTGCCTTATTACCCTTACCTAGTTAACCTGGTTAAGCATTTAAATGTCACTTTAAGTTGTAAAGAAGAGTCTTGAAAAATATCTAGTCAAATATCAATAACTGTAATCATGAAAAAGATAAAATCAATCAGTTATTGGAAATGAGTTATTAAAACTATTTTGTTTAGAAATGTGTTGAAAACTATTATTTTGAGAAACTCTTCTCTCTGTTAAACAGAGATAGGGAAAAAAAACGAGGGGCTAATAATTATGACTTTGACTGTATATAAACAACAATATTGCTATTAATAAAACATTTTATTGTTATTAAAGTAATTAAAAAATAGATTACACACAAATACGCTGGTGTACCTTTATCCAAAAACCTATTTATTAATTTATTAATTTTAATGTATCAGAAAATAGTGAATCTATGTCTTTTAACAAAAATAAATAAATATATGAATACATTTAAGATCATTTTATTCAAATGACATTGTAATATTATTCCTAAAATGAATTTGGGTGGTTGAAGGTTCACCAAATCAAAGCTACTTCTAGTTTCATAAGATTCACTAGATCTTCGACCGCCATCCGCAATAATAAAAGCAGAAGTGCAAATGTAAACGCAGGGACAGTGAGCAGCTGTAGTGTGACGTCCTGCTGTCTCTGATGGACCTCAACATTTGTTCTGCCACAAGCACAGGGTGAAGATCACGGGGGAGGACGAATAACAAACTATCAGTTCCAAAAATGAAATAAAACAAAATACAAAAATAATATTTTAATAACAAAAAAATTAATTGTTATAGCAATTTATTAAAATTATTACATGTAAGCTAATTTGTATACTGATAGATAGTTTGTTCTAATTTGACCTAATTTCTAAAGGTAATTAATTCAAGTTAATAATAAGTATATAATTTC
This sequence comes from Danio rerio, assembly GCF_052040795.2. Classification (NCBI taxonomy): domain Eukaryota; kingdom Metazoa; phylum Chordata; class Actinopteri; order Cypriniformes; family Danionidae; genus Danio; species Danio rerio. The sequence goes on along the minus strand of NC_141041.1, from coordinate 42,160,213 downwards.
CTCTAAAATGAGCATTTTTATCAGGCTCCTGTATATATGTTCAGTAAGATCACTTTTATGTGTGTGTGTGTGTGTGTGTGTGTGTGTGTGTATATATATATATATATATATATATTTTTTTTTTTTTCAATTGTGTGCAGTTTGAAACTCTTAATTTGTATAACTGCAGCAAGGGTAATAGACACAAGACTAACTTTCCTGACATGGGACAATAAAGTTTACCTTACGTCAAAATATTTTTATTAATTATTAATTTTGATCAATTGGGTTTTGCTAAAGAAATCTTTTATGCACGATAACAGAAAACATGATTTGTGAAAATTAATAACAATGTTTTATTTATGTAAAAAAATGTGTTGTTTATTTGTTTATGTTTTATATGAAAAACAGTTTTATTTTGGTTTTATATAAAAATCTACATTAAACATTTATAAGAAGTTATTTTGCAAAACATTTTTATTTAACATTAAACATTATTATTTATTTATTTTTTATTTTTGCAAATAAATTTTTCAATGCATGAGAAAAAAATACATGAATTCTGAGAAACAACGCAAATTTGATCAATTTTGCAAATTAATTTAATATATTCATTTTAATAGTGATTATTTTATTTTGAATAATATAAATTATTAAAAAAATAATTAAGTTAATTTCCAAAACTGACTAAATGTCTATTATTTTTTGACCAATCATGTTTTTGTTTTTTGCAAATAAACTATTCGGTGTTTTGTAAAAATTATAAACAGCTTATCAGACTTTCAAATAAACTTTATATAATAATTTTAATATTGATTATTTTATGTTATAAAGGTTTTAAAAAATAAAATAAACTCTTGGAAAAGGCTGAAAAAAAACGACATCTGTTATTTCAAGAGAATTATCATGTACACACTCACCCTGAACTTCATTAGTTTTAATAAAATTTTATTTTATTAAGGTTTTCAAATGAAAGAATCAATATTAAAATTAATATATGAAGCTCATGTTCAAAACTAATAGCATTGTTATTTATTTTGATCAATTATTCCTCAATACACAATAACAAATTAGCTTAAAAAAATGTAGTGTGTGTTTTTGCAATTGAATACGTTTCCCTTTCCCTTCAAAAATGAGTTGAGCTCCTCCATCCAATATCCATTTATTAAATAATACTATATAATCATGTACAATCCTAAAGATGTTTGGCAGTTCTACAGCGTAAACAACCTCGAGTCGACCATATTTCCATGCATTTCAGGTTTCTGATGTCAGCAAGAGCAAAAAAAATAAAAATTAATAAAATGTCACAGCCATTGTCTCGTGAAAATGATCACGTGCGCACTCCCCCTGCTGGAGAACAAAAATAGCTCATTTTATATTGTTCATTATTAAAATATCTCCATATCTACTTAACATTTAAAAACGCAATCTCATTCAGACGACCGTCAGTCGACCGTGATGGCCAACAAGACTAAAAACAACCAAATCTCCCCTATATATACGACAGACAAGCATTATATATCACAGCAGCTATTGTGCTTTTTAAAATCAATATATGATGCTTAATTTGAAACATTTCACGCCAAGGCAATCATTAAAATTGTTAAGAAGCCGAAGTATTTATTTTACGTGGTCAAAAATCAGCAGTTTCGCTGAAGCAGAGCACGCATGCTCTGTACCGCACTTAAATATATATTGTCTTGAAATAGGGATTTCAAGGCTCCATATTGAAATAGTGCTGCATTTAACGATCACTGTCAGTCACCGGGTGAAATTAAGCGGCGAGCGTGTTTAAACAGGCAATTTAGTGCGCGATACATAACATATATTAAAGTTCTTTTGGCAAACGGAGTTAAGCCACACCTAGATCCTGCCCTATTTTCACAAAAAAGCACAAGCTTTTCTTCAGCTACGTTTATGTGTGTGCCGGTGCTGTTAGTACCCGGCTGTGTAACTTGATAGGGGGCATCGAGAGGGATAAGGGAATGTAGAGTTGCAATGGAGCAGAGTACGATACAGGTAAACTGAATTACAACTTTAAACTGTTACTTTGTTGCGGCTCGGGGCTCCGGCGCGCGAGCTCTAAATTTGCCCCTTTGTTTTTAATTACAAGCGTGTTTATTTTGCAGCAGATGCTCCCTCGACACGTCGTTATATTTGAACTTCGCTTAAAATGCCGAATTGATTCCTCTCCAATCAAGCCAGGCGAACGCTTGGAAATATTGCCTTGTCTATATTGGCGAGAAACTTTTATTTGTGGCGTTTCTGACGCGTCCGAATTTTCCTTGTCGCGTTTTGTGTAAAGATTTAGCCCAATATCAAGAACGCGTGCGTTTAATATTTCGATTTCCCCCACGTTAATGATTAATTTCTTTGTGTGTCGTGTTGACTACATAGATTCTCCCTCTTACCCCCACCCCCACATTTCTCAAACAGATTTCTGTTTATTTTTCTAATAAATGCGACGCTAATAAAGCCCGCGAATTTAAAGGGAAAGCATTGCGTTTATTTCTCGATCCGTCGACTTCTTTATCTCGATGAAATCGATTTCATCTCGCCAGTTTTAAGCACGATATTGAAAATGACGTGGTAATGAAACTTCTAGGAAGAGGTAAACTTGGTGGAGCTGCTGATTTTTATTTGAGATTACGAAGTTATTTCGTTAAGCTTATTGTTTACCGAGCCTGCGGTGTTATTTTGGATTAATGTAGGCTAATATTGTTTATTTTTTATTGGTTTATTTATTATTAATACAATATCATTCGTGTTTGCTAGGTCTGCTTAGCTATATAGCAGCACTAGCTTACGTTTTTTTGTCTTGATATATGAGACCTTTATGTATGTGGCAATCGGAAGTTGACAAAAATATGTTGTTCATATTGAATGAATACCAGTATTATTAACCATCGGAAAACACCCGGATTGAGGACGTTGTTTATCGTGGTTGTTATTATTAAAAAGATTATTTATATAAATATTATGAACACTGTTCATCATCAGCTCGTCTATAATGTGATCCTTTGTTTAATTTGAGTACTAATAAATACAAATATTTTTTAGCGAAGCAAAAGCTCCAAGGTCATTTTGGTTGCCTTTTATAAATCATTCTCTTGCTCTTTATGTGTGTTTTGTATTATTATTGTTTATTTTGTTTTTAAGTTATACTCACTTTGGTGTTTGTTGGAGTGTAAAGTAAAAAGTTGACAGTCAGATGTGTATTGTGGTTGAACTGCAAGACTAGTTCTCTGTTTTACCAGTAGGCGCTCGACATGTGGACGCCGAGTTTTGTGTCCTATGATTGGTCAGTTTTTGGGTGAATATGTGGGTTACCGGTGGGGGTGGGGCAAGGGTGACTGACTGACTGACTGACCCATGACTGTCTGACTCGGGTAGCAGCTCTGTGATTGACAGCCAAAGTTAAAATACTGTAAGTCTGTCAAACTCAGGCCTCCTTCAGGAGGATATACTGTACCCAATCTGTTTCTGTGGAAAACACTACATATAATGCTTTGTTTGTGTGAATGTAATGCAGGGAATATGTGTACATGTGCATACACTTTAAAAAAAGTTTGGGATCCACACAATCCCTACTTGTCCCTATAAATAGGTTATGGGACGATAATCTTTTTTTTAAGGTATACCATGGTTTAGAAAAGTCAAGTTTAAAACCGCCAAAATCTGCTGTAAAACCGTTCCCATGGTATGTGTAAGTTTTTTTTTTCACTTTTAGTTTGTTTTTTAAGACAGCAGTGCCTTTAACAGAAAAAATATTCAATGATGGCCTTTTAAATTGTAAAGAAATCTGTGTAATAGAAACTAGTGAATACAGCAGAAGTCTGATTCATTTGAATTATTTAGCCTGACATGTTTACTGCTCCAAAAGATTAGAAATCTTTCAAAAAACAAGGTGTATTGTGTTCAAATGGGAAGAAAAGTTTTAGTTTTTTACTCCAGCATTCAAAAAGAATATATTTTCGAGCCGTAATCGCAATACTGTAATACTTCTGTGATATTTTTATCCAATAGTATCATACTGTCAGAATCTTACCGTGACCCAATGCCTAGTCCTAACACAAATCGATTATTTAACTAAATAACTTTTACAAGTGGATTGAACACAACCCGATTGTGTTGTTTCAACTAATTGTAAATGAGCAGCTTGAACAAGAAGCTAAAGTAATTTTTATGAGCATATTGCATTATAAACTGTTTAGCTTATTAATATTTTTAAACCCTGCGATGGATGCCAATAACTAATAAATAAAGAACAGATCTTGCTGTAATGTAGTTTATATACATAAGTATGCATTTCCCATTCAAACTAATATTTGGTTTTGGCAAAAATATCTTTATAATTATTTTGTAATCTTAAATGTCTTATCAAATGTATTCCAGTCAGCCTGTAGCATTTTGTAGTGCTTTGGGTTATAATAATTAGTTTTTTAGTGTGCTGGTAACAGTTTCAAGAAATAAAACCGCAAGAACAATAATGCTGTTATCAGACATATTTAGATTTTGTATTGTTCATTAAGCTTTACTACTTATTCTAGTAAATTAAAGCTTTAATGTGTTGTTTTTAAAATATTGTGTCTATTTGATGTTGTTGTATCAACATATTACTAAAAGGGTTCTATATACGAGGCAACTTATGATGAATGAAGTATAAGGATATAAAAAATGCTAATTTTATTGAAGGCTACATAAATGTAGTTGATAATCAAACTTGTAACTTTATTCATGCATTTTGTATTTTATTTTAAAAATACTGTTGAAGTCAGAATGTTTATTTTTTTTGCCCGTAATTTCTGTTTAACAGAGATTTTCCGACACATTTCTAAACACCAGTTTTAATAACTTATCTCTAATAACTGATTTATTTTATCGTTGCCATGATGACAGTACATAATATTTTTCTAGATGTTTTTCAAGACACTTCTATACAGCTTAATGTGACATTTAACGGCTTAACAAGGTTAATTAGGTTAACTAGGCAGGTTGGGGTAATTAGTTAAGTTATTGTATGACAATGGTTTGTTCTGTTGTCTATTAAAAAAAAATTGGATTAAAGGGGCTAATAATTTTGACCTTAAAATGGTTTTTAAAAAAATAAAAACTGCTAGCCGAAATAAAACAAATAAGACTTTCTCCAGAAGAAAAAAATATCACACATACTGTGAACATTTCCTTGCTCTGTTAATCATCATTTGAGAATTTTTTTAAAAAGAAATAAAAATTCTGACTTCAACTGTAGGTGGACATTTAATGTTTTAATGCATTTCACCTTTTTCATTCTGCCAGTAGAAGTATCAACAAATAAAATGGCAAATAAATATTAATATTAAACATTTAAAATTTTATATTTGAGCATACGTTTACCATTTATTTAAAATACTTAAACCATTTTAATATGTTTTGTTTATAAAATATTGTATGCTGCTATTGTTGTCTATAATTAAATTATACAAATTTTGAGATGTTTCTCAGTGAAGGCTGCATAGACAACATCTGTAGCTGAAGATCAATTATTAATAACGAATTACAAAATATTACAATTCAAAGTGTGAATCGATTTATCGAATGATTTCCCATGAACCTTTTACTTTCTTCCTATAGATGTTGTTTTGTTAATGTCTTCAACAAATGTAGTGCTTAGTGTGCAAATAACCATATCAGTAAACAAAACCATGATAAGTAGTAGAAATAGTAATGATATAATAATAATAAAACATTTTGAGTGTATAATATTGTTTAAATATGCTTTTTAAATTAATAAAAAAAAACATTAAGCTTTGTTTTTGTTATTATATGTTGTTTTGTCCGCATGATGCAGGAAAAGCAAATACAAAAATTATTAAATAGGATATAAATAATGCAAATCAGGACAACAACTGTGACTCACCGAAGGCTATTCTATAGCACAGACAAACAAAATACATATGCATATGAAAATTGGTTCCTTTTTCTTATACGATGTCAACAGAATGCACACATTAGACTAAATAGATGTAATTTGCTTTTAAAAAGTGAAAATAAATGAGTTAAAAATACATGTTAAAACAAATAAAAATTATAAATAAAAACTAAAAATACATGTTAAATGTATATGTATATATATATATATATATATATATATATATATATATATATATATATATATATATATATATATATGTATATATTTAACATGTATTTTTAGTTTTTATTTTAGTTTGTAATGCAATAACCAACTGATTTCAGTCTTGGTGAACAACAATGATTGTATTATTGAAATTGATTAAAGTATTTATTTGTTTGTTTTATTATAGTTTTGCAGTATTGTATTATTATTATTATTATTATTATTATTATTATTATTATTATTATTATTATTATTATAGCAATGTCTGATATTTTTATTATGAAAGCCATACAACAATACTAAAAAAAAACTTTGTGTAATAGGGCATATATGTGGAGCAAGTGTTTTTCCCATACTGATAAATTTCTAGTGAACGGTTAATGTGACTTTTCCATTTTACACAGTTCTGTTTACAGCATCAATGTCACTCAGCCAGTGTAAAAATCACTGATTTTTAATGCAAACAGACCTTAAACACAAGGATTTTGTAATGGCATACAGTTCACCAGAAGCGCTTAACTCGGGTTACTGACAAATTAAAAGTCCTTCCGCATGTACCCTATTATTAAACTCCACTGATGCTTCTAATGAAAATATCTATTATCCATTTTTTTGGATGATTTATTTACTAATCGCACCTACGTTCATCATATTTTTATCAAATGGTTTATTATAGTTAATGTTAATAAAAAAATTACTTGTTTTTAAAACCATTTACTAAAATAGTTTAACAGAATATGTTTCAACACCATATTATGTGTTCCTCGTTATACCAAAAAAGTAATTTATTTGGAATGAAATTAACTAAATGTGTCCGTCTTTCTTGGCATATGTAAAAAAAATTATATTACTATATTTATTTTTATTTTGTTTGCTTGTAATATTATGTATAGCCTTCAGTGATTTTTATTTAACCAAGTATTTTATTTATCACTTCTTTATCACTCATTTTAGTAGCAAGGCAACACTAATAATAATAAAAATAATAATTAAATAGGTTTTATAGCTTATTAAATGCAGTAAAAAATGCATGTTTTAAACTATTTAATGCAATCTAATAATGCTAAATAAAATATTTAAATACAGTTATGTACATTTTGGCACCACTAATAATATTAACAAAATAATAATCATTGAATAATAGGTTTTATAGCTTGTCAAAAACAATAAAAAATTAATGTATTAAACTTTTAATGCAGTTTTATAATGCTAAAAATATATTTAAATGCAGCATTGTACATTTTGTTTTCAACCAGATATCATGTGTATTATGAAATTAATCCGCTTCATTTTTTATCATGTTCAAGGTCGCATTTTATTGAGTCCATTTAATTTTGAATCTCATATGTTATAAAAATGTATGAAATGAGTTTTATTTTTTTTATTTGTTGTTTTTAATTCTTAGAAGCATGCTAACAAATTATTTGGTAATAAGATATTGAAAGAATAACAACAATACTTATTTTAGTTTATTTGCTTGTAATATTATGTATAGCCATCAATGATTTTTATTTATCACTTATTTTTCACTCATTTTAGTAAAAAGGCAACATAAATAATAATAGTAATAATAATAATAATAATAATTTAATAGGTTTTATAGCTTGATTAAAAACAATAAAATCATGCATTAAACTATTTTAATTAAATGCAATTAAATAATGCTAAATAATATATTTAAATACAGTATTGTACATTTTCCAACCAGATGTCATGTGCATTATGGAGTCCATCCAATTTTGAATCTTATGTATGTTATATAAATTTATGTAATGACTTTCTTTTAATTGTTGTTGTTGTTTTTAACTTTTAAAAGCATGCTAATACCTTTTCTGTTGTGAAAGATATTGAAAGAATAACAATAATATTTTAGTTTAATGTTGTAGAAAATATTTCAAATAATACATGAAGAGGTCAGATGCAAAAACCTCTAAGTGCCATCTCAAATTTCCATATAAAATTAACGTTTTTTTAACCGAACACACACAGAAGCTTGATAAAAATGCTAATTTTAGAGGATAATTTCCGATGGCATTTAGAGGTTTTTGCATCTAAACTCTTCATATTTAAATATAGCTTAAATTTGTACACTCTAAGCAGAAATCAAGAAAATAGCCATCCATTAGTATATTTTAAGATAAAAAAGTGTGTGTGTCTGTGAGTGTGAGAGAGAGATATTCAGCGTTGCTGTCACATTTAATCTCCATTTTTAGTTACAGTATGTGACGCCAGCACATGTTTATATTTAATAACAGCAAACCCTATTTTGGCATTTAGATAATGGAATTTTTATGTTTTACATTCTGCAACTGAAGAAAATCTGTATCTTTATGCTTTTTTTCCATTGCTATATCAAGCCATTCCTAAGTAGATTAATAGACTGGAATGTGTTTTCAACCATGGAAACTTTACCAGCAGTTCTGAGTAGGTTACGTCAATGATTAGTTCCTGTCTAATTTAACCCTTATTTTTATAGTTTGTTTTGGATATGGCAAGCTGTTTTGACTGTTTTGATCTGTTCAGTATGTGAATTCTTGTTGCTAACAATTCAATAATTCAAATATGAATTCAATTTCTAATAATAACAATGGCAGTTTTTGATATCAGGAATTACATTGTTGTATAAATGTTTAGGAGTCAGGAATTTAATTTCAGCTAGTAAACAAACAAAACAATAGAGCTGCACAATACAGTTTTGGCATCGATATCCCAATGTGCACATCCACAATAGTCACATCTCAGGATCTGCAATGTCGAATATAGTTTTAGATTATAGTTGTGTAGGAGGTAAAACACACATGATTGTGGAGTAATTGCAAAGTTAAACCATAAAGTTACCACAAAATTGCTTGTGTTTTAAGGCTTATGACTGTGTAGGCATTTTAAGCCCATTTAAAGCATTCAAGCTCAGGATATTAACATTTTTGTATGTTCGAGAAGGATTAATTGTATTTATGTGCAGTATGAAGATTATATGAAGAGTTTAGATGCAAAAGCCGCTAAACACCACTTCCACCAAAAATGAGATAATGACATTAAGTGAATGCTTTAGGCACGTAGTACACCATCAACAAATAGATTTGCTTCAAATCATCTAAATCCCAGTGTCAGCACATTCAGAAATAACAGTTTGGTGGCAAAAGCCGGTAAACGCCACCTGCCTTTGACAGCAAAAGCCAATATATCCCGAGAACCAATCAGAAGGCGTGAATCGAATCATGTTTTCATATTTTATAAGGAGACTGTTTTATTCTGATTTCGATTTTAAAAGATGCATGAGGCTGTCCAACTGTCAGTGAATGGCAAATAAAAACATCCCTTAACTCAAAACTCTAAGGGATACATTATAAGAAAAAGAAAACAAATGTACAGTCGGTACAGTAGCATGTATTCATAATGTTTTTTTGTGCAACGACAATACTTTGAATGAGTTTGATATACTATAGATCAGTGGTTCTCAAACTGTGGTACGTGTACCACTAGTGGTACACAGGCTTCCTTCTAGTGGTACACGGAAGAATGATGTATGTCATGTACATGCTACACACATTTAAAAATGTATTAAAAAGTGATGTATATAATATGCCATATATGACATAAAGCCTATATTTCTGAGGTAATCTGCCACGTTTTTTTAACTGTGCAGAGTTGTAGCTGCTTTACTGGGCCTACTACACTATTGTATTTCAATACTGCTCATTTTGGTGGCACTTGGAGAGACTATTTTTTTCTGAAGTGGTACTTGATGAAAAAAGTTTGAGAACTACTGCTATACATTACACGGCAACTGCGTTTCACAAAAGACAGAGTCAAGATGCCGTTCTTTTATCCACTGTGGATGCTATGAGGTTAAACAAGACACCAAGACCTCATGAGAATGAATGAATGACAGCTTCTAGAAGTGTCTGAGAGACATCCCCTTTTTGCCCAGTAGGCCTACCTTGTTTTATTTGCTAATTTAAGCTGTTTTTAAAAGACAAATATATTGTATAAAACTATACATTATTTATAATATTTCATTACATTTACGTCTAATAAGCTTTTTATATTAATGGACAATGCAGATATTGATGTTTCTCAGTGTTTTTACACTACACTGTGAATCTACCAAGTTTGGTTTACACTGTTTGCAATGATTACAGTTTACATTCGTCTCCTTCCATTAATTTAAATCCCAAATATCAGAAATGACGACAGATTTTTAAGATTTAATTATTGTCAGTTTTAATGTTATTGATTAATGCACTTGACAGATTTCAATCATTCAGTCTCCTGCTTTTTCCCTGGTTTATCAGGGGTTAACACAGCACAATGAACCACCACTTACATGACAGATTTAGATATTTAACTCCTTTGGTGTTTTATGTTTGGTAAAATAATTTGTAAATGCATCTTCAGTGATTTTTCAACTAATTACTCTGTTTTGTCTCAATAGGTGGATTTAGAGGTGTTTGCATAAAAAGCACAAGTGGTTTTGAAAAGAAAATCTACCTTCTTAAAAACCAAAGAAATGTCTAAAGTTACATTTCTGAAAAAAAGTTATTTTATTTAATAGCTAATAACCTTATTATTACATATAAAATGAAACTTCTGAACCCCATAGCCTAATAGAAAATGCTCATTTACAAAAAAAAGAGGTCTGATGGATTTAGAGGGTTTTGCATCTGAACTCTATTATTACTCTGTTTTTTTATTATACTCTTTTATCATACTCTGTATTATACTCTGTTATTTAACATTTAATTATTCAATATGTGTACCTGAGTACAGTTATACTCCCAGAAAAAAAACACAAAGCATTTATTCGATTTGTAAGTTTGCTTTACTCTATTATTGCTTGTGATTTGGTTTATTAAATTTTATGGAGATGCACTCTGCAACAAAATCTTTCCATTATCATCCAAAGTAGTCCTGAAGTTATTATGTATTTTTAAATAGAGCTCCCCATTTCATGACTTAAAATTATTCTCATTATCCTAGAAAAGCAATATATTGCAATGTCATTTGTTTCCAATATCGTGCAGCTCTAATTCACTGTAAAAACTGCTGGGTTCTACACCATTCTTTCATGTTGTGCCAACACAAATCTAAGTTAACTTAATCGTTTTTACAAATTTAAGTGGATTGAATATAAAACAATTATTTTGTCTAAAAAGACACCTCAAGAATTGCTGATTTAGCTCATTTTAAATAAGTAGTTTGAACAAAATTCAAAACTTATTTCTGAGTATTCTTGATGTCAAGTTAAATGTGACTACATAAGCTGCCATTTAATTTCCGTCCTTCATGTCAAGAAAAAATTGCTTTCTTCAAGTTCCCTTTTCACACAGTTTTGCACTTGCTTGTAGAGAAAAGGTTTTGATCTTAATGAATAAATTGTTACTGTTAAATATGAAGACTTCAGTAGTATTTGAAATGATAATTCTTGATACCCGTGAATGTGTTTCTAAAATCAATAACTAGGAGAGTAATTTCAGATATCTAAAATGGCTTTCTCATAACAATCACATTCAGGGTATCGGAAAGCAAATGAATTAATGCAAATATTTCTATCAAAATGTTAATTGTTTTTACTAGTAGCAGTTCATTGTTTGATATCAATGATAGGCAATTGAACTAAAGTAATGATCTCCAAAATGGAGGATTTTGCAAAAAATAATTATTTATTTTGTGAAAAAGGAATTTCAGTTTTAATTTTCAATTTTACTAGTAGAAATGTAAGTGTGTGGATACTAAAAATGGCCAATGTGGAAACAGTTCAATAGAATTTAAACTGGTGAACTCTAGAGTGCTGTTTTCAAGAATTAGCCTTTTTAACTATTGAGTGTTGTTGAGAATTAGCATTTTAACTAGTGAACACTAAATTGATGATATAAAGAAGCAGCACTTTTACTAGTGAATTGTTGGTATCAAGAAGTAGCATTTTAGTTTTGCTTTGAACACTAAATCTTTGGTATCAAGAATTTGCATTTTATACAAGTGAATTGTTGGTATCAGGAATTAGCGTTTTAGCTATGATCACTATTTTTTTGGTATCAAGAAGTAACATTTCAGCTTCTGGACAAAGTTGTTGATACCAAAGATTTGCATTTTTTAAATTGTGAATTATTGTATTATTATTATATTAAGAATTACCATTTAAACTTGTGAATTATGTTAAAAATATGTGTAGTAGGCCTAATTTATATTATATGAATGATTATATCAAGAATTAGCATTTAAACTTGTGAACCCTGAATTGTGGCGAGGCAGTGGCGCAGTAGGTAGTGCTGTCGCCTCACAGCAAGAAGGTCACTGGGTCGCTGGTTCGAACCTCGGCTCAGTTGGCGTTTCTGTGTGGAGTTTGCATGTTCTCCCTGTCTTCGCGTGGGTTTCCTCCGGGTGCTCCGGTTTCTCCCACAGTCCAAAGACATGCGGTACAGGTGAATTGGGTAGGCTAAATTGTCCGTAGTGTATGAGTGTGTATGTGAATGTGTGTGGATGTTTCCCAGAGATGGGTTGCGGCTGGAAGGGTCTGCTGCGTGAAAACTTGCTGGATAAGTTGGCGGTTCATTCCGCTGTGGCGACCCTGGATTAATAAAGGGACTAAACCGACAAGAAAATGAATGAATGAATTGTTGACATCAAGAATTAGCATTTTAGCTGTGAACACTAAATTGTTGGTATTAAGTAGCATTATGAACACTAAATTGTTAATAACATGGTTTAGCATTTAAACTAGTGAACACTGTTATTGGTATCAAGAATTATCATTTTAGCTATTAACAGTAAATTGTTGTTGCTATCAAAAATTTGCATTTTATACTAGTGAATTGTTTATATCAAGAATTAGCATTTTAGCTATGATTACTAATTTGTTGGTATCAAGAAGTAAAATTTCACCTTGTGGACAAAAAATTGTTGATACCAAAAATTAGCATTTAAAATTGTGGAATATTGTATTATTATTCTTATTATTATACCAAGAATTAGCATTTAAACTAGTGAACACTAAATTGTTGATGTCAAGAATTAGCATTTTATACTAGTGAATTGTTGAGATCAAGTATTAGCATTTTTAGCTATGAACATTAAATTGTTGGTATCAAGAACGAGCATTTTAGCTTGTGGACATAAAAATGTTGATACCAAAAATTTGCATTTAAAATTGTGAATTATTGTATTATTTTTATTATATCAAGAATTAGCATTTAAAGGGCCATGAAACCCCCTCGTTTCAGCAGGGTCATAAAGATGTGTGTACTGTTGTACTGTTTCAGATAAAATCTCTTCAAAGTGTTTCATGTTTAACTCAAAACAGTTGCGGCGCTGCGCGCACTGTTTGCTCGAGTCTCAAAAAATGCCCTGCGCACCACCAGCCGAAATCATGCCACGCGCACCCATAGCGAACCTCCGCAAACTCTGCGATGACGTCACATTCGCCGCGCACAAACAAGCGGACGCGTCGAGTATAAACCAGGCTTCAGAAAGCTGCGTGTGTTATTCCGGTCACAAAATGCGGTGAAAATCCTACACAAGGTTAAAGTTTGGTTGTGGTGCAAACATGTTTACACTCGGTGTAATAGTTTCGATACAAACAAACTGAATAAACAAAGACCACTGGTCGCACACTTACAAAATCTGTGAGCCCTAAATTGTTGGTATCAAAATTTTGCATTTTAACTAGTGAACACTAAATTTTATACTAGTGAATTGTTGACATCAAGAATTAGTATTTTAGCAATGAACACTACATTGTTGGTATCAAGAAGTAGCATTGTGAACATTTAAATTGCTGCTAACATGGTTTAGCATTTAAACTAGTGAACACTAAATTGTTAATATCGAGAATTTTTTTTTTTATATTAGTGAATTATTGGTATCAATAATTAGCATTTTAGCTACGGACACTAACTGTTTAAATAAAAAATTAGCGATTTCTACTAGTGAACACTAAATTGTTGGTCTCAAGAATGAACATTTTACAGTGAACACCAAATATTGGTGTGAATAGGTAGCATCTAACCTTGAACACGAAATTGTTTATATCAAGGATTAGCAGTTTAGCATGTGAACATTGTTGAATAATTTGTTGATGTAAAGAATTCATACTCTGCAGACGAATGGCTCAAACCGCTTGCCATATATTTTTAGCAGATAGTCCTGGAAGTTTTTTCCTCCCACTCAGCTGATTTGAGAAGCCACGCTAACTGCTCACACAGATAATGCGAATCATGTGAAGCCTGTTTGTGTATTTGAGCTTCTTTGCTACGTTTCCTTGTCTTACTGTTATGAAGTGTTTATCCAACAAAACATTTCTCATTTATTACAACATCTGTGCAAGAGCAATATCTAGGTGAAGTTTATGTATTGATAAATTGATTAACCACAGACTCAACACTGAAGGCAAAAAGCTGTTGAGCTTTTCAGGCACCTGCTTATTTTGAGACTTTGTGCCTTTTTCAGTCTAATGTAAAAGGAAAAACCTGTGAAGTACCAAAGTGGTATCTTTAGGTACAAATATGTATTTTTTGAAAAGGTACTGCCCCAATGACCCAGCTCCTGTACCTTAATTTCTGAGAGTGTACAATACATTTTTAAAGGCTGATTTTTCTCAAACAAGGTATTCAAGGTATATCAAGGTAATCATCTATTAATTTTATTTTCAGCTTAGTCCCTTTATTAATCTGGGGTCGCCACAACAAAATAAACAGCCAGATAATCCAGCATATCTTTTACGCAGCGGATGGCCTTTTAGCTGCAACCCATCTCTGGGAAACATCCATACACTCTCATTCACACATACGCTACGGACTATATTAGCCCACCCAATTCACCTACATCTTCGGACTTCGAAAACCGGAGCACCTGAAGGAAACCCACGCGAACACAGGGAGAACATGCAAACTCAAAACAGAAACGCTAACTGACCTAGCTGAGACTCGAACCAGGGACCTTCTTGTTGTGAGGCGATTTTGCTACCCACTGCGCCACTATGCTGCCCGGGATCTTAATTTTGCACAATTAATGCATATTTTTGACATTGGACCATAGAAACACTCAATTTCTGTTGAAAAATAAGATTTATACATCATTCGAAAGCTGAACAAATAACATTTTCACTTAAAAATGACAACTATTTGAAATTCTGGAATTGTGGGGTTGAAAATAATCAAAAGTTTAAGAGTTCACACTTAGCTGATGATTGATTATAAAGCTTATTTGGCATGCTGTCGCTGGAGAGAGCCCTGAGCTCATTAGATCCTCGAGCCCGGAGCTCCCTTCCGTTAGCAAGGGGAGAGAGAAGTTTGAGCTTGGGTAGATCTCGAGAACTCCTCTGCTGTATTAGCTAATGAACAGATAGTGATTGTTCTTAAGAGATAACTACTTACTAGGAGCATGTCTATGGTGCCAATTTGGATTAGTCAATTAATTTAAGTTGCATGTTTTTGGACGGTGGGAGGAAACCAGGGAACCTGTGGGAAACATCATGATCATGGGGTGAATGTGTAAACGCCGCACAGAAACGTCACCTGGCTTGGTAAGGACTAGAACCAGTGACGTTCTTGCTGTGATGCAACAGTGCTAACCACTGGGCCACCGTGTCACCCATCTAGGAAAGGAGGAGAAGTAGGGGTGGAAGAGGGATTCTTCAAAACGAAGATGGCTGTTATATGGAACTTAGGGTATTTATAGTGGCTTAGGAATCGTCTGATTTGTGAATCATAAATTGGATAATGCTGCACCAGCCCCAAGAAATCATAAACACGTGATCCTCTCAAAATTAGTTCAGAAATAAACTTCACATTAGGAAAACATCTTTAAAGTTGTACAAATTAAGGTTTTAATGCATTTTTAAATAACAAATTACATTTCAATACATTTATGGTAGAAAATTTACTAAATGTCTTCATGAAGCATGATTTTTTTGCTTAATATTCCAATGATATTTGGCATTTAAAATGTATAATTTGTACTGTTACAGTGCATTGTAGGTTATTTCTACAATTATCCTTAAGTAACTTAAAGAGGACCAATTATGCCTCTTTTTACATAATGTATAATAAGCCTCTGATGTAGCTAGAGTGTGTATGTGAAGTTTCAGCTCAAAATACCTCAAGTTATGTTGTATAATTTTTAAAATTAGCCCCTTTTAGGTTTTAATCCTAGTTTTGCATTCCATTTTGGTGACAGTCGCTTTAAATTCAAATGAGATTGTGCTCTTTTCAAAAGAGGGCGGAGCTACAAATGCCTGTGTGTCAGCATAGTGGCAGATTCAATAATAAGTCTAATGTACTATGGTAATGAGGGGTAGATTGTCTTATTGGTGGGGCTTTTCCCCTCTGATGTCACGTATAAAAGGAGAATGTCAATCAATATGTTTCCGCAGTCAGTTTTTATGAAATGTGATGATAAAAAAATAAAACAAATAGATTTTAGAAGTAGAAGCAGGTTATATTCACAGACTGTTCCCACAAAACTGTGTTTAAACGCATTATAAAACTCATATTGTCTCATAATAGGCTGGTTTTGTTGTCCGGGATCACAATAAACATGACGTTTTAGAAAACGTTATGGAATCAATCGACTGGGGAAGTGTGAGGATTTTTATTGATTTACATCACCTACAGTGTTTTGTCTAACCCATAATTTTGCACTCTGACCCCTAAATTATTCAGTGTTTTGTTCTCTAACCTGTATATTTTTGTTTGGTGTGTTCTTGTCCTGCCAGTGGTTAGGTGCTCCCAGCTGCTTGCGAGGCTCCTTCGCCTTCTATAAGTCGGTGGGCTTAAAGAAGGAGTCTGGAGGCCCGATTCGAGTCTGGAAGCTCGGGGAGTTTTACTTCATGCGATGCGGCCCTCAGGAGCCCGTGTGTATAGCGGAGGTCACACTGCTATGGGAAGACCAGATGCAGCGCCACCTGCTGGCCAGCTCCAGACTCTACTTCTTACCAGAAGACACACCGAAGGGCAGAGCAGTGGAGCATGGAGAGGTGAGAGAGATGAAATGCAATAGAAAATAAACATCATGTTACCACATATTAACCTGAACATAATGAATGACACCTGTTCAACAATGAACGAATGTGTGAATATAAATCAAACTTCACCTTAGTAAAGCTAGTTAGGCAGAAGAGCACATTTACTTATGTTCTGTTATTAAACTAAATAAAAATCCGATCAGGAAAAAAGCAGTGCTAAAAACAAAAATATCCTGTCGTCTTTTTACATTACACTTACATAAAGTAACGGGTGACTTTTCATTTTCAGTTGTGCTCGCTGATCCTCGTACATTGCTTGTTTTCTGCTCCTTTATAACTTGAACAACTAAACGAATGCTCAGGTCTATTTAACTGACAATATTATCGATGCTGTAAAAGGTACTCCATGAACTTGAACATAGCCAATTTTTTTTCCTGGACGTTTTTAGTGGCTGAACAACACTTCTGTGCATATGAACCCATTCATAAACAAGAACATAATCTACATAAGCTTTGCGTGGCAAAAACAGTTCTTTATGAAGATTTGAAGTTTGAGAGTGTTTAAACGAGAGAAAAGTGTGAAAATGTTAATGCCTGTCTGAAAAAAGTGTTTAAAGTGTGTAGTGAGGGGTTTACAGCCTTAAAATATACATTAGAATTGTAAACTGTTTTGAAAATATGTGGCTAAGAAATAAATATTTTTTATTTATTATTATTTTTTTAATGGTAGCAAGTAAAAATCTTTTCTATTGGCCCAACTTGGTCATTAAAAAAAATATATCTGTATTTATCTCTGCACAAGTCTGAAATTTCATTCATAATGGCCCTAAAAGGTATTAAAAATTCTTTCATTTACTGCTTTTAACATTTAACATTTAGCTAATGCTGTCTAGTATGCATTAAGGAAGCTGATCTGAGCTTGTCAGTTTGCATGCTAGAACAGTAGGCATTTAGTGCTATCAAACTAACAATAGCATTTCCAAGATCTACTGCTCCTTTAGCTGCGACCTCAACACCTCGCTTGTGCTTTATTTTATATAATGCACAGGACTATAGTAACTTATTCTGCTTTTACTACATTCCACAACAGTTGTATCTCAAGACATCTGTCAGGTTTTTGTCCTCGAACTGCACCTGTGTGTTTCTTACGCATCTCGTCCAAAGCTTTCAGTTTTGTTGTTTATTGGACTGTATTTTTTAAATAGTTGTATAGCTGTGATGTACCTGAAACCATTCAGCATATTGATATGAAACTGTACTGCAGTCAAAACCTGCCAGGAACTACTTTTAGCTGTGGGTTTATCTAAAAATAACTGCACATCTTCAAATGTGTTCAGTGTGCTTGGGCAGAATTAACAGACAAAAGGTGATCTTTTAATGTTAATGTTATTTAATGTTATTTGGTTCACAACAATAGTAGACACAATACAACATGCACTCAAGCATAAAAATTGACGCTGTATAGGTGAAAAGCATCAAATTTAAACTAAAGAAACTACCAACCAAAATATGTATTCAAGCAGCAAGCAATATACAGTGTACATAAGTAGAATAGTCATGACTTGGAGCTTGTTAAGGAACTATTGGAATAAATAATCTCAAGTATCTGTTCAATCTAGCCCAGGGGTTTTCAAACTGGGGGCCGCCAGATGGCACTAGGGGGGGCGCAAAGAAATTTTAGATGAGGGGTAATCAATGGGCCCACATGGATGAATTTCGTGTCCCGCATCATTCTGAAGGTTAATGTATTTTTCTTCATTATAATTTAAGCTCAAAAGTACTGCAAAAATTAAGCTTTATGTTTGTCATTAAAATGCAGTTGACACTTTCGTGACACAGGAAAAGAAGCGCCGCGCCACGCCTCTGTGCACGGGGACTTTTATTGATTAAGCGCTTCTGGCCGGGCGCTTCCTGTGATTTTTGCCGCTTGTCTGCTGCACCTGACAGCATTTACCTTTCACTTACGCTTATCTCTTTTTACGCTTAAACAACTAAATGAATGCTCAGGTCTATTTAACTGACAATATTTCAGTTAAAATACATGATCAATAAGAACATTATCGGTGGCTGAAAGCACTTCCCTGTATATGGCTTGCGTTACTAAGTAAATGAATCTGCGGAGTGCGCGCCTCTCTGCGCAGGTTTCACTCATAGGAAACAAATAGCACTTTAAAGACACGGCACAACATTGCACCTCGTCCACAGTGCGATAGGCTTTACACTTTGCATTGCACAAATATCAGACGGTCCTCTTTGCGGCATGGCAAACAAACATTAAAATTGTAAAGCAAAAAGTGCTGCAATAACAATTAATGGAGCTGTCATCACATCAGCGAGTTCTCAGAGTTACTAGTAACTTTCCTAGTAACTTTCCCCTAGACTTCCTTTGTAAAAAATACTGCTGTTGACTTTACATTTGGACAGACTAACAACATACTAAACAATACTAACAAACATACTAATCATACTAGCAACATGCTTTTTCATAGTGTGATTAGTATGTTTGTTAGTATGCATTAGTATGTTGTTAGTGGAAGACATGGTACTGAGCCAAGAAGATGCCAAAAGATTGCTAAGGAGTCTGGCAATCAATGACTTTGATATGTAAACGTTGCTTTATTTCTGTACATGCTAATTTAGTTTGCAAGAATTGAATTGAAACGTTTTTTCAATTTTTTGGGTTATTATTGTTTAACAAGGTAATGTGACAATATAAACCAGGTGAGGTGGACAACATATATCGTATATCAGTGTTTGGACTCTCAGTAGTGATTATTAAGTCACGCTGAACTGAGCTAAACTGAACTGAACTTAAACTTTAAAACTGAGCTATATTTCAATTTACTATGATCTTTTATGTGAAGCTGCTTTGATACAATCTACATCGTTAAAGCGCTATACAAATAAAGGTAAATTAAATTGAATATAATTAGTAACCAAACTATAATAATAAACAATATATATGAATAATATTACTCAAAATGCATCACTTGTTTAAAAGTGCTTAATTTAGTGTTGAACAGAAAATAATGTTGTTTTATATTAAACAGTCTCTACGGGGGAATTACCAACCTACGTCACACATGACGTTACACGAGTTTAACTGCGCATACCGGTTGCAAAAAAAAAGACTGGTTGCAATAGCAAACATGT
>NC_141041.1:42117500-42137500 GCF_052040795.2 Danio rerio | reverse complement strand
CACTTACAGTATTAAATAATCTGATAATGGATCCTTTTCACATTATTAGGATTCTCAGAAGTGGAAGTCATCATAGTTGGGTAAACGTAGAGCACAGTGATTAGGAGAGTACAACAAATCATTTTTTACAATCCCATTTGCTGATATAATAAAGGAAAACTCCCTGGTGGTGACTTTCAGAAAAAGGAAAAAAAATGTGTGAGACTGATAACGGCAGAGAGGTCAACATCAAATTTGATGCAAAAATTATATAATACATGCGTAAATGCATATACATCCTAGTCAGTATTATTAGCCCCCCATGACTTATTAATTTCTGTTTAACGGAGAGAAGATTTTTTCCAACTTTTTAAAACATTTTTAAATATAATAGTTTTAATAACTCATTTCTAATAACTGATTTATTTCATCTTTGACATGATGACAGTACATAATATTATACTAGATAATTTAAGTCACTTCTATACAGCTTAAAATGACATTTAAAGGCTTTACTAGGCAGGTTAATTAGGCAAGCTATTGTATAACGATGGTTTGTTCTGTAGACTATCGAAAAAAGTATAGCTTAAAGGGGCAAATAGTTTTCTCCCTAAAATGGTATTTAAAACATTAAAAACTGCTTTTATTCTAGCCGAAATAAAACAAATAAGACTTTGTCCTGACGAAAGAATATTATCTGTGAAAATTTCTTTGCTCTGTTAAAGAAAATTTGGGAAATATTTACAAAAGAAAAAAAATTCTAAGGGGCCCGAATAATTCTGACTTTAACTGTATATCCGGCATTTTCCTGTAAATGGTTACTTGAGAGTCAAAGCATTTAATAAAACTTTATTAAACAGTTTTTGAGCAAAATAAAATTCAAACAAAGGGATTATTATCATCATTATTATTATCTTTCTTATATTGTTACTTGTTGAAAGAATAGCTAACAGTGAGATATTAAAATAAAAAGAAATGTTGTTTAGACAAATGCATGTTTTTTTATTTTACTTTTTAAAAAGTTTTAATAATCATTTAAACCATTAACTGTTTGTACATTAGGCACAGACACAAATCAAATCACGTCTCCCTGTTAAGTAAAATAATTAAATCAATTAAACAGAATAAATAAATACAATGTTTTGAATATAATCAGAATTGAAGTCAATATGCAATAATAGAGCTAAATGTGTTATAACGTAAATGTAAAGAAGAGACTGTCTTGTAATAATATTTTAAAATTTGTGAATATGAGGTGGTTTCGCTTTCAAAATGCGGTGTAAAATTATCCCATTTTGGCGTTTTTAATTTTTTTGAACACATTCAGGCGCTGCTTGTCAATTTGACAAGGCTTCTATGTTTGTTCTTGCTGTCAATTGTAGAAGTAATGATCGATAAAAGGTTTCTGATCAACGCTGTGACAGCCGCAGGCGCTGTGTGATATGCGTGCATGCAAGGGGGTTCAGATTTGTCCAGAGTCAATCCTGATACAACACCGGCACTGCATGTTTCTCTGTTTCGCGTCAGTGATGTTTAACTTGATGCAGAAGTATAAACCAGACAAACCAAACTAAATTTTATTCCTTAAAAGTCTTAAATTATCTGAAATATTTTGTTGTTGTAGATATTAAATCATTTTAAACCGGTGATTATTTCCCTATGGCTAATTAAAAATACCCAATCTGGCCAACACCTACTCACCTATAATCCATCCCAAAACTTCTGTTTTTATTTATTTATTTTTATTTTTATTTTTTTTTAAATTCGCAACAAGTGTGTTCCAGCACATTCTCCAAATGAAATTCCCTAATCAGGGAAAGAAAACTAAAGCAACACATCCTTTTACATGATCTTCCATTAATCCAAAATCTATTTACAGAAGTAACCAGGCCATTAGAAAAAATCTTTAGTGTTTAGCCCTGTACAAGTCAAAAATCTTATTCATAACAGTTTAAAAAGCGTCTTTTAAGTTTGATTTGAAGAAACCTGCAGAAACCCTGATTTCAGGATATTTTTAAATCGTGTAAATGAACTAATATTTTCTTTTCTTTTCCTTTATGTGTGCAGGATGAAGTTATCGCCGTATCAAAGAAGGTTGTGGTGAGAGTGGAGGATCTGGTGAAATGGACTTGTCAGGAACCTCCGAATTGGAGATGCAGCAGTTCGAATGTTAATGAGCCTCAAAAGTCTAACGAGTCACAAGATGCTAGTTCTCCACAGGAAGGAAAATCAGAGGGCAACGGCGGTGAGTTACTGATGAAATATCCCGAACTGTGCTTTTTTTTTTAAAGGACAGAATGACTGTCTGTACAGTAAAATACAAATGCAATTGTAGATTGTGTCAACTTTTCTCACGAATATTACTTGCGTATTGTGTTGTAATTAATGTTTAACAGGCCCAGATGTTGATGTTTATTTTTTGGAAGATAAACTAGGAATATTGACTTTATGCTCATTGTGTTTACTCTTGAAGAAGAGTGAGCAACAAAATGACTAAGAATGCTTTTTGTTGCTGTTAAATAGTTTTCAATGGTGAAATCAAACAAAAAATAATAGGAATATTACTTTACATTTTTATAGCAGTGTTGTGCATGTTATTTTAATATATTCTTTTGTCTATTAGTTATAATATTTATAGTTTGATTTTTACTTCAACTTGTCAATCAGTTGTCAAAGCATATATATATATATATATATATATATATATATATATATATATATATATATATATATATATATATATATATATATACACACACACACACACACACAGTTGAAGTCAGAATTATTAGCCCCCCTGAATTATAAGCCCCCCTCTTTATTTTTTTTCCCCAATTTCTGTTTAACGAAGAGAAGTTTTTTTTTTTCCAACACATTTCTAAACATAATAGTTTTAATAACTCATTTCTAATAACTGATTTATTTTATCTTTGCTATGATGACAGTAAATATTATTTGACTTGATATTTTTCAAGACACTTCTATACAGCTTAAAGTGAAATTTAAAGACTTAACTAGGTTAATGAGGCTAACTAGGCAGGTAATTAGGGAAGTCATTGTATAACGATGGTTTGTTCTGTACACAGTCGGAAAAAAATTAGCTTAAAGAGGCTAATAATTTTGACCCTAAAATGGTTCATAATAAATTTAAAACTGCTTTTATTCTAGTTGAAATAAAACAAATAAGACTTTCTCTGGAAGAAAAAATATTATCAGACATACTGTGAAAATTTCCTTGCTCTGTAAAACATTATTTTGGAAATATTAAAAATAGAAAAATAATTCTGACTTCATTTGTATATGTATGTAGGTTTAAATCGGTTTAAATGTAATTAAGCTTATTTTACGTAGATATCTAAAGGCATGTTATTATGATCTCTTATTAAGGAGTGATTTTATAGACCGTTTACATTTTATGTGTAGATGTATGGATCAAAGGAAATATATTTCCAACTTTTATAAACCTTGTTTTGCCTTCAGATCGCTTAAAATCACTTTGAAAAAAAAAGTCATTACAAATTTTACTACCGTTTATTAAGGGCAGCTGTTATGGTTGCCTGGTGATGAGATCTGTCCTCTGTAGGCTAGATCATCTCATTTCAAAACACTCGGTTTAGCCTGTGTGTACTTCGAAGGACTCTCATTTGAAGTCCGCATCCTTCAGAGGATGCAGCCTCTAAAATGAGACACAGCTAGAGTTGATGATTGGGTTAGCTGGATTTGATTATTGACAGTTTGACGGATCCAGATTAGTTTAGCTCTTCAAATTTCATCCAGGTGTTGTTGCCATAGCAACAGGTCTATGAGCTCAAACCTGCTCAGGAGCAGCTTGTTTCCTGTTAACAGAGTTATTTTTTTTTTTAAAGCAGATGTGATACTAAAAGACTATACCACCAACTGCTGTTATTTTCCTACAAGAATACCTGAGTGCATTGGAGAAAAATAACAATATAATTTCATGTTTTTTGTTTTGATTTATATATATATATTTTTTTTTTCAATTGATTTTAATAAAAAAATATTTTACATTTTGTTTTTAAAAATATTTTTAAAGGTTTAATTAAGAAATGTGAAAGATGATGTTGGGGAGAGGCTGTTTGTTCTGGTTTGAGCTGCATGGATGGAATTGTCGATGTTAAAAACTACAGATTACAGATTTTAATGTATTATGCCATTCCTTCTGGACAGAATTTCGGTAGTCATAGTTTTAATTTTCACCATGATAATGATCTGCTGATTGCATTGAAATCCTATTTGGAGACAGAAAACAACTGATGAAATACAGGAGTCATGAAATGGCCTCCACAGTGTCCAAACCTGAATATTATAGAGGCTGTATGAGATCTCCTGGACAGAAAAAGACAGACATGACACTATAAACCTAAAGAAAAACTCTGGAAAGTCCTAAAGGAAGCCTGATATTACACGGCATATTATTTCAGAAAATGTCAGGACTATTAGAACAAAACAGTTGCCAAGCAAAGCTGCATTAAACAGACTTTTGCTTGAGGAAATGTTGTGCTTCTGTTGTTGTTGTTGTTTTTACATTTCCTATATTTTCTGTTTTTAATAGAGCATTTCAGTGGTGCCATGGTATTGGCCCATGAACATTTCCTGCTTGTTATCAAACTATTTCGTAACTCTAACAACAAAATAACATATTCATAACTTAATGTTTAAACAGCTATCGCAACATTATTTATCAATGTGTGGCTCTTTTTGGCTTCTCGAAAGCTATAGAAATTAAAAATGTTAAACAGGAAATACATCGAGACCATTTTTTTTGTTTACATTCCTCAAAATGGTCTATAAAGAGACTTGTGCACAAGTCTTAGGCCAACAAAGCTGGTAAAGTGCCTAAGACTTTTGTACAGCACTGAAGTTAGGGTTAGATTTGACTTTTTTTTTTCTTTTCCTTTTTCTATCCCAGATGTTTTAAAGATGTCATATAATAACAATCTGTATAAACCCAAGCAAAGCTAAATAATAAGAGTACAGTAAGTGAAAATGGCCACACTCTGAGCCTCAAAAGGCATTGTTTCCTCATTCTCATGTAAATCCTATAAGTGTAAAACCCGGTGAAAAACAGGCCTATCAGAACAAAACACAAACTTTTATGTTGCCCATAGGATCATTAATTGGCACTCCCTCAACATTGGTGATCAGAAATTCAGCAGTCAAAACGCAGACTGTGTTTTTATGCTTGTATTAACCTACTATGTATTTGGGACTGCTATTTTAAAATGAAGGATGCAGGAAGAGCAATAAAGGCAGCCAGGTCTGCAGATTTGTTTTCTGTCTTGCTAAGCAACTGATGTCAATCAAAGTTATAATAGTTTTGGATTTTCATTAGTTTTTATTTCATTTAGACTTTTGTTTTCAATTTCAGTTAGTTTTAATTGGCTTTTAGAGGTAGGTTTACTTGTTTTTATTAGTTTTATATTTTGAAATTGCTTAGTTTTAGTTTAGTTTTTATTAGTTTCAATATTAGTTTTAGTTTTTTTTAATAAATTAGAATTTGTTAGGTGCAAGATACAAAATCATCAGAAAATTTTATAATAATTCAACAAAAGATATATATTTTAAAACGTGTATTCAGAGGACACAAGAACACCATCTAGCCATCCTTAAAATCAAATACATCAGCCCACAAAATAGCAGTTCTAAGTGCAATATGAGTGCAAGGCTGCATCAGAACACAGTCGTGATGGAAGTCCAGATCTTTTCCGTGAACCGGATCTTTCCTGACAGTCCTCCCATGTTAGGCTCAACATATCTAAAATATGTAATCAGCAATCATAAGTTCAATCAGATAAAACATCACCATGATCTGAAAAGGTTTCTTACAATTAATTTTTCCAACCCAAATAAAGCATGATTCACTCACTTCAATTGGATTACGACTTTCTGTTATGAAATAAACTTGCATTTTGCCAGACCCTTTTATTTAAGCCCTCGGTTTACCTGCGCAGCAGTTGTTCAAGTTTAGTTCAGTCACAGCAGGCTGTCATGCACCGTTTGTGTTCGATTTATTGAATCACACATGCGCATTATCATGAGTTTACCAGTTCTCAAATTCGAGCTCTGTATACTAATCTATAAACTGAATAACTCTAGAAATTGGTTTATTTAAAGTTAGAAGGCATATCAGGAATGTTAAAAAGTAAGTCTTTGTGGATAAATGCTAAATGGAGACGTGAATCGCCAAATGATTGTTCGATTTGGTAAGCTCAACCGGTTTACTTAGAAGATCCGGTTAAAAAGAATAATTTGTTCGCGATCAGGATCACTAATACGGAGATAAATCCCATTATTGGACATAAATGTGTTAAATTAATACTTTTAAGTGTTGGCTCAGGTCATATTTAATGCTTTCACTTTGGTGCTGTCATGTCCAGTCGTTGCTTTTGTCGCTGGAGCAAACGCGAAGACTGACTGGAGGAGGACCAAAGGACTTGATCTGGCCAATGGCATCAGTATAACAGTCTCTGAGCTGCCGTACGGGTCAAACACCTGGCAGCGCGAAGCAAATACATTTACATTTAAAAAGATTACAGTTTGTATTAAACACATTTACAAAGACGAAAACGAAGGACGTTTCTGCTATAATTTTTAGTTAGTTTCAGTTAGTTTTGCATGTACACGATACAGTTTCAGTTCTAGTTTAAAAAAAAAAAAACTTTTTTTATTATTTCCGTCAATGAAAATGTTTTTCAATTTTACTTTTTGTTTTTATGTTCGTTTTCGTTAACTATAATAACCTTGATGCCAATTCACTGCAGTTCACCACTATTAATGTATACAGCGCCACTCTGAAAGAGGCATATGTTCTGTTAAATGTATTGTGTATATTTTAAAATTTGCCAAGTATGTTTGTAATGAGTCAAACACTCAGCACTTTACTCATCACTTACTTGTGAATTTTGTTATTTTATTTTTTTTCTGGAATAAAGGAGCAGCAATACACTTAATAAATGTCATCTGCGTGTGCAAAGGATGATATTAATTCTGTGTTTTTATTTATATTTTATAAATATATATTATATATTTCAGCTACAACTCTAAATACATCTGTCTGTCATGTTGGTTGCATAATTATAATTTGGCTTATATTTCAACCACAACACTAAGGAGATAAACCAGTTTTTCTGGTTGATTAAAGATAACTAGAAAAAATAAAACTCTCTACCATTTCAGTTGAAAAGATCAACAAGGCATGTACTCTATTTGTTTAAATATTTTCAGCAAATGAAGTAGGATTATTTTGCTTGTTACTTCTGAGTAAGGCATGGCAAGGTTAGTTTATTTATATAGCACATTTCATACATAGTGGCAATTCAAAGTACTTTTACATAAACAGAAATAAAATAGTATAAATGTAAATAAAATGGAAACAAATAATATATAAACAGATGAAAACAGCATAGAGACAGCTTAGTTTTTCCATATTCCAAAACACTGGTGTATCATGTTCTCATTTTACTCCGGGACTTCCTCATTCTGGTGATCACCCCTTTCTATGGACTTTTTAGGTACTCCCTTCTGGGAGTAGATCGCTTTAGGCCCCGTTTACACTAGTGCGTTTTAGTTTGAAAACGCATTAGTTTTGCTACGGTTACGCCATCCGTCCACACTACGCCGGAGTTCTCGAGCGCCGAAAACGGAGCTTTTTGAAAACGCTGGAGAGGCCGTTTTCATTCTAAAACGCTGCTGCTCCGTCTCAGTGTGGATGGGGAAAGACGGAGACATCTGAAAACGGAGGCGGGGCTGCAAACGTTCGCCTATCTGATTGGGGCTTTTCCTCAATATTAAGTAGCCCACACACAGTTCAGTCTCGCATCCTTTACTTGTAAGTTAAGACTTCGCAAGTTTGATCAAGGCTGCAGTCTCCCCCTTCTCAGTTTGATATGGAAAACATACCGAGGACACGGGTAAATCTTCAAAGGGAACAGTGTACTTTATAACTTCATTCACATCACCCTGGCTACGTTGTTTCACTTTCTCAACAATAAAATGTAAACATGATTTAAGGAACTGCCTATTTTCTTTTTAATATTAGCAACTTAACAGACAGCAGAAATGTTGAGGCGCCGTGCTGCATATATGAGCGTCATCTTCACTGTGTGGATATTTATAACACAACGGAGCCTATAACAACTGCCTCCTTTCAATTTCAGTGAAAATACGAAACGCACCCTCTCTTTTGCTGAATATCAGTTTTAATAATTGATAATTATAAAAGTATAACATACAATAAGTTTATACATTGTAGGAAATAAAGGCAAGCGATCAGTCAATGTGCCTGGATTAATCATTAACTTATCTTAGCGCTTAACCAAAACATGTTACCCGTGAACAAGTAACTTAATAGATTCCAATGACCAAAGTCAGGGAATTGGCCTGTGTCGTTAGATAAAGACAACAACATGAATAAAGTATCACGTTTAGCAAATATAGTGAGATTAGATCCAGCGGGAGATGCTTGATGAGCAGTCCGACAAGCAGAGCTCTCATCTGGGTAGAAATGCTGGAGCGCTTGCCCGAGAGTGTGTGTGTGGTCACGTGCGTTTTCAGCGTTTTGGTGTGGACGGAGAGCTGTTCAGAAACGCTGGGTAAAACGCGAGTGTGGACGCGGATCGTTTTCATTCTACAATGCCGTTTTAAAACTAAAACGCACTATAGTGTAAACGGGGCCTTAGTCAGCCAAACGTATTGAAAGGCCTTGATCTCAGCCAGACGCCAGAGACTTTAACCCCCCACAACAGATTATCTGTGGCAAGTCATGTCTCGGATCTCACTTATTGTTATTACACTACTATCCCACAGAGACAGATGTGTCTACCAGTATGGTGATGGCCCAAGTTAAATCATTTAACTGCCCAATCAGATATAGGTGATTGGGACATCACAATGACACTGAGCTGCGAGAACATTAGAGCGGAGCTCATTAATATTTACAACCATACCAAATATGGTCAATAAGGACATTATGATTCTGGAGGTAATTCCTATTTTTATAAATGAGCATAGGAACTGTTTCTGGGGAAAATTTAACTCTACTTAGCCATATACTTGCTATATAGATATCAGAGAACAATTAAACTTTTACACAATCAATGACACCTTTAAGCGAAGTATGAAGAACATGCCTCTGGTGGCTGATAACATAGATTAACTTTTGGCTGGTATTGATTGGCAGTTGTATTCTCTCGTTTCAACATATTATCGAATATCATTAGTATTTGTTTGATGACTGCTGATTTGGTTTTGTTGATAGTACAGATTTTTGTTCAGACTAAATGTATGTATTGGTGTTATGTGTTCTCTTGCAGACGAGTCTCCAGTCCAGCACAAGGTCAAGGTTCTCAGTTACCCTCAATACTGCCGCTTCCGTTCCCTTCAGAGACGTGTCCCAGATCAGGCTAGCTGCCCCGGCCTGCAGGACCCTCACCTGCTGGCCCTGGGGGGCATAAAAGTGGCCCTCCACAACACACGAGTGCTCTACTGTCGGGACACCTTTAACCACCCTACTATAGATAACAATGCTAGCATACTGACACAGCTTGGTGAGTGCAAAAAGAGTAGTAAACATCATCCATGACCTTTGTTGTGACAAATCAAGCAAATCTATTAAAAGCGATCACATCTCAATCCCATAGAGAGACAATCCAGACAAATGTCGACACAATCCAACCTTATGGTGCAATACTATACAGTACGGGTTACCCTCATCAAGCTTTGCATTTCTTTAAGTACCTTTAATGTGATGTTTATTTATGAACTTATTGAGAAAGGATCATGTGCTTATGATTGCTTGTGGCTAGTCCCGCATTACCTAATTTATGATTGAGCAGTCAGATGAATCCTAAGCCACTATACATACCCTAATGCCTAGTTCAGACTGCGTGATTTTAGCCCCGATTTTGGCTCGCCGACAGGTTTTGAGAAATCGCAGACAAATGCCTGAAATCACAGGTAAATCGCTGCTCGTGCACATGAGTGACAATCACACAGTATGAACGATCAAAGACGCGATCTGAGAGAATCGCCGATGAGTCGCCGATGCCTGCGAGATATTTGGCGTGCTAAATATCTGGAGCTGTCGGCGATGCAAATCATGCCGTGTGAATTGAGTTTTGACTGAAAATAACATCAGCGATCGCCTACAGCCAATGAGAGAGCGGCATTCACTTGTGTGTGCGTGTGTGTATACCTGCTGCAGGGCAGCGGGAGGCTGGGGGATAAGTTAAAAGCACTCATTTTCGGTTTATTTGGATCCACAAAATGGAGGGAAAACTAGTGGAGGGTTGACAGGACGCAGGAGCAACCAAGTCTGTTTGACGTTTCATACAGAAAGAAATTAGTTTTTTATCAACGTTGAGGGGAAATGGCTAATTCCTTTTAAACCCAGGCGAGCAAACATGTACATGTTCAACCCCATTAAAGGCTTCTTTCTTATTATGTAGTTAATAACAAAAGATAGGCTATACTACGTGTTTTTGGCTGTGAGACGTAGTTTGGACGAAGTTGTCAGCGATTCTCCCTATAGTAAAGTCATGCAATGTGAATGTCCCCGTCACTGATACATCTTGCAGTGTAAACAAAGCAGCGACGAAACGCCAGCCCAGATAGTCAAGCAGTGTGAAAACATCTGTGACACGACTAGTTGGAAAATCATGCAGTCTGAACTCGGCATAAGTTCCATATAACAGCCGTCTTCGTTTTGAAGAATCCCCTCTTCCACCCCACTTCTCCTCCTTTCTTAGATTGGTGACACGGTGGCCCAGTTAGTACTGTTGCCTCACACCAAGAGTGTCACTGGTTCTAGTTCTCACTAAGCCGGTCGAGGATCTTATGAGCTCCATGCTTTCTCCCGATACAGTATGCCAAACAAGCTTTATAATCAATCATCAGCTAAGTGTGAACTCTTTGAATGGTAGTTGTGGTGTACAACAAAGTTGGAGTCAACATGATTCTTAAGAAACAGGACATTGATATATCGCTTATGCACTTAAGCTCATTATTTCAAATCTAGATGCGTACACAAATAAAGAGAGAAAGCAGCGCCTCTTATGCTTTTCCACATACCACATGAGAAGTACCCCGTAAACAACAATAGAGAACTTAGCATGTGGCTATTTGTCTAGATTGGTTTGAGCATGTTTCATTGCTGTGCCATCATTGTATTATTACACTACCTGACCAAAGTCTTGTTTTAGGAACATCGAATAATAACTTGACTTCTAGTTGATTTTCAGAAGTGGCTTATATGAAATGCAAAGGCCTTATATTACCAAAATAAAATATGCTTTGATTTCTAATTATTTAATTAGGAGAGAAAGCTCTGACTTTGCTTAGACAAAAGTCTTGTCACTTAACAGGAATAATGTACAGTGTAGAATATAAAGTCATGCTGCAGTAGAAAAATAATGAATATTGTGTATGACTCTCTGAGCTTTGATGACTGCATCCATACATCTCTGCAAGGACTCGTATAACTTATTAATAAAGTCATCTGGAATGGGAAAGAAAGCGTTACTTCAGGACTCCCAGAGTTCATCAAGACTCTTTGGATTCATTTTCAATGCCTCCTACTTCCTCTTACCCCAAACATGCTCAATAATGTTCATGTCTGGTGACTGTGCTGGCCAATACTGGAACACCTTTGACCTTCTTTGCTTTAGGAACTTTGATGTGGAGGCTGAAGTATGAGAGAGCGCTATCCTGCTGAAGAATTTGCCCCCTCCTGTGGTTTGTAATGTAATGGGCAGCACAAATGTCTTGATACCTCAGGCTGTTGATGTTGCCATCCACTCTGCAGATTTCTCGCACGCCCCTATTCCGAATGTAACCCCAAACTATGATTTTTCCTTCACCAAACTTGACTGATTTCTGTAAGAATTTTGGGTCCATGTGGGTTCCAGTAGGTCTTCTGCAGTATTAGTGATGATTGGGCTGCAGGTCAACCGATGTTTCATCAGAATAATCTACCTTCTGCCACTTTTCCAAATGATCAACTAGAAGTCAAGTTATTATTTGTTGCTCTTACAACTTGCATCGTTGACAAGACTTTTGTCGTGTGTTTACACACTCATGATGATTGCTTAAAAACCAATAGCGTTCAGCTTAATGTTGTTGTGCTAGGCCCAAAAAAGTGGTATGGTTTGCTATTTTGGTGGAAACAGAAATATATCCATACCCAACTACACTGAACCATAACGCTCGGTGAAACACAGTTGCCAGTTAGTTCACACACTCTGTCTGATGTGTGGTTATTATTCTACAGCTTATATGAAGTCCAAATGTTCGTTGTTGATATTGTGAATGGTGTAATTTCATCAGTAGTAGTATTGTAGTCTGCAATCTATGTATCACGAAAACCCCTAATATACCATTTATTTTTTGGTTTGTGTTTAAAATGATTGTTATAAATTGCAGTTGTTGTGCTAATGGCATTTCGGTGTTTAATAATGCCCACACTACTTCAACAAGAGAGTTAAACGAGTCTGTTTATGTTTTGTCAAATCAATTTACACATTATTGTCAAAATGTACAGTACTGATGTCTAAAAATTACATACGCTTCTGTCCCAGGATGCACCTCTCTCAGTCTAAAGGGGCGACCTCGAAAAAGAAAGGGCCTGGATGGCAGTGGGTCCGATCACAACCATTTATCAGAATCGTGGATGGAAAGGATGAAGGTATGCTGTGGAGTTTGCTCAGCTCAACTTATAGACACGTTCTCTATAGAGACATTCAGGAATACAAAGCTGATGGCTAAACAGGATGTTTTAAGAATTTGAACAAATGGTAACACGTACTGTTACGTCACTATATGCTTCCTGTTTTGCTTCAGCTTTGATGTCTAGATTTCCGTTCTCACCATTTGTCTTTTTTTGTCTGTTTACTGTCATTTTTGTCTTCTGTCAAATACTAAATGTGTAGTATATCAAAAAATGGGGTTATAAGCCGCTAACTAAACAAATCAAATCGGAGCTAAATTTGACATTACAACATTTTGTCGAAAGCAATATATTAGTACAAACAAAAAAGGCAGCATAGTTTCATTATGGCACACTTATTTTACAAACATACAGCATAGAAATAGCATCTCTTATATGAGTCCTGCACTCATTAGTCAAGAACAAATATGAGGTGATTTCTTTCTGGTGCAGTTATTCATTTAAAAATCTTATAGCAAGTGTATTTTGAAAGTGCATCGGGAAGTATTCATAGCATTTTTTTTAATGTTACAGCCTTCCAAAAAGGATTACATTTTTTTTCTCAAATTTCTACACTCAATACCCCATAATGACAATGTGAAAAAAGAGATTTTGCTGTTGTTGCAAATTAATAAAAAAAACCCTGAAAAATCATGTTCATAACATTTTAGACCAGTTCAGCTCGATGACGTTTTATGTCTCTGACATTGCTTGAAGTCCCATTTAGCAACTTGATACAAGTCGTCTTTGTAATGAAGCATAATCGATTTCAAAACTCAAGAGTGTGATGTAACTGATTTTCTTTATGTCGTAGAATAAAACGTGAAAGTATCTTGAGTTTGTAGTATGCAAAACACCTATTGACTTTGGAACGAGGGAACCGGAACTGCTAAAATGCTAACTCGCTTTCGGGTTTTTGGATACAAATTGAGGTCATAGTTCCTCCACACTCTGAGATGTACTGTGCATTATCTGAAAGCAGAGTTAACTGTCTTTCCATTGATGTTTGGTTTGTTATGTTTGGACAATATTCTACTGAGGTATACAGTTGAAGTCAGAATTATTAGCCCCCCTGAATTATTAGGCCACTTGTTAATTTTTTCCTCAATTTCTGTTTAATGGAGAGAAGATTTCTTTAACACATTTCTAAACATAATAGTTTTAATAACTCATTTTTTAATAACTGATTTCTTTTATCTTTGCCATGATGGCAGAACATAATATTTTACTAGATATTTTTCAAGACACTTCTATACAGCTTAAAGTGAAATTTAAAGGCTTAACTAGGTTAATTAGATAAGGGGTTCCCAAGCTTTTCAGCCCGCGACCCCTAAAATACCAATGCCAGTGGCTCGCGACCCCCAATATCCTCTGAGGTGGTTATAAATACAGAAACTTTGCATGCAATGGTGCACACACACCAATAGACCAAAGTCTATTCTTCGTAGATGTATGTTAGGGCTGTAAATGAGCCAGAAAACTTAACCTGATGATCAATCTGCTGCATCTAAAGCTATTGCTGTGTCTTTAATATAATGTAATTACCCCAGCGATCGCAATCCAATAGAACTAGTAACTATAAGTTACTATAGTAACTATATACAGTAGTATATAGTGACTATAAATGACAATTTTTTTTTCTTTTCAGTAGGTTATGGATAAAATATGGTAATTCTTATGGTTTAATAAAAATAAATAGATTTTTGGAAATCACCAGGCGACCCCCCCCCCCCCCCCCCCTTCATTGTCCCATGACCCCTCGGGGGGTCCCGACCCCCACTTTGAGAAACACTGAATTAGATTAACTAGGCAGGTTATGGTAATTAGGCAAGTTATTGTATAACAATCATTTGTTCTGTAAACAGTTGAGAAAAAATATAGCTTTAAGGGGCTAATCATTTTGTGCCTAAAATGGTGTCTAACAAATTAAAAACTGCTATTATTCTAGCCCAAATAAAAAAAAAGACTTCCTCCAGAAGAAAAAAAATATTGGCAGACACTGTGAACATTTCCTTGCTCTTTTAAACATTATTTGGAAAATATTTAAAAATGAAGAAAATAATTTAATGGTGGCTAATAATTCTGATTCAACTGTGTATCAGTTAATATCTGGAATCTGCATTTGCATATTTCTATTAAGAAATTTAGTTTTTGTATGTTTACAGTATGATATTTGCTAAATCTCTTCATGGAACAGGAGCTTTACTTAGTGTCCTTATGGTTTTGGCAAAAAAAATTTGATTAAAATATATTATGATCTAATAAATCTATTTATCTTTAATAAACCTACTTTAATAAAAAAAAAACTGGCTTTGTGATCCAGGGTCACATATGTACAGTGTATGTTTTTACAAAAAGGGCACCTCATTTATTAACCCATATCATTTGGATTAGTTTTACTCACAGGCTTGTAATTGTTAACTCTCCACCAATAGCTGGTATGTGGAGAGCGCACTGGCGCCGTTGTCCTGTGGCAGCTGTCGCATCATCCAAGTGGATGCTGCACACTGGTGGTGGTGTGAAGAGACCCCCCCTCATGATTGTGAAGCGCTTTGGGTGTATGACCATACATAATAAATGGGCTATGTAAATACACATTACATTACATTACATACATTACATTACATTGTTGAACTAAAAGGGTCAATTTAAAAGTAGACTACTTTCACGTAGCTGCCATTTTAAAAGCGAAAGTGAGTGACAAAGGAATGGTGTCCATGATGGCATGATCAGTGAAAAGAAAGTGACACAATTTTATCATTTCACTGTTTTCCAAGTGGCCCGAATGTCCGTTCTGAATGGATAATAAGAATAAAAAGAAATCGAACCTCATTTTCAGATAAGTTAAAGGATATGGCACTAGTTAGCTAACATTACCTTTACCAAACTCACGTTTTAAGGCCACTCATCAAACTCAAGTTAATAAACTGATTCTTTCCTTAATTTAAACTTGTCACGATACAGAATTTCAGCACATATCGATACTGAAATAAATAAAAAAACATCCATTTTTCGCTAACATTTGAGTGAGTTTTTAAACACCGCTGATTTGTCATAGTGTTCACCAGTGCTCAACAGCAATGACTGTGATTGGCCATGAAAGTCAGTAGTTCACCGCACTTCACCGAAGTTTACCGAGTGCAAACGAGA
Source organism: Danio rerio (assembly GCF_052040795.2). NCBI lineage: Eukaryota > Metazoa > Chordata > Actinopteri > Cypriniformes > Danionidae > Danio > Danio rerio. The sequence continues at coordinate 42,121,650 of NC_141041.1, read as the reverse complement.
GATCCGCTGATGAGTCAGCTGATCTTTGCGGCTTTAAAACGTTTCAGTATCCCTTTGTCTGTGTTTTGTGTTTATCTGGTGCCATAATCTGAAGCCTAGGAGGACACTTAAGTGTATAACTCTTAAAAAGATTGATTTAGTTTAATGCCTAATATGCTTTTAACAGTTTAAATTTGGCTTAACTGAATGATATTGACAAGGTGTTTACACCACATCTGCATTTTGAAATCGCAGCAACAGCTGGAAGTTTGTAGTCCAGAGCATGTTGCAATTGTAGAAAAAATTACATTGGATTTCCTTTAAATAATCTTTACTCTTCCCAATTACCAAGAATTTTATTTTGTGAGCTGTTTAAGTAAGATCTTGTAAATGTGTTGTTTAAGGGAGTGTGTAATGTTTATTTTATTATGAAAAACGTTTTAATCAAATCTTTTTTGGACATAAAATAGTGTATAGACAATTTTCATATGCAGTCAATTTCATAAGTTGGTGAAGACAATCTGAACTGGTAAGAATTGGTATTAGCAGGTCACACTTACAAAGATTACAAATGTGATAGAATCAACCAAGAAAATTGTGGTGCTTTTGTTAAAGGACACCTATTATGAAAATCAACTTTTGATGGCTATTTGGACAGAACTGTGTGGAGGTATAGTGTCCATTGTCATATTGGTGTGATATAAACTCAAGTCTCTTTTTAAAAATTTCCTGTTAAAACAGGACCCTAATCCCAGTGACTTTAATGCCCACCACAACGTGACATAGAAGTGCAAACACCAAATTGATTGACAGGCACCATGTTTCTATAATAACATGTAAACAAATGCTCACAAAACTTTCTTTGCTAAGAAACTGGCATTAAAATATCAGTTCCAACTCTCTGTGAAGTTTAAAATCTTTTTAAAATGGAGCAAGTTTGTAGTAAAGACAGTAAAATCGCTATGTAAATCTTAACCACTATTATCACCACAGACGCATGGTGTCAGTAAATTCTAATATGTGTGAGTGTGTGTGTACTGCAAACTGCATTCGTGTGTGACTCATCATTTCAGAAAGGCTTGAATATACTCCACCACAAATACATGAATGGTATTTTTGACTAACGAGCTGTATTTCAGCTTCATCTCAGTCTGTCTTTACCACTGACTGCTGTTTATCTGATGTAAGGCATGAGAAGCAGACACGCGTGGGAGCAATGGGCAGGGAGAAGCAGCTCTTTTGCATTTAAAGACACAGGCTACAAAAACAGCTACACTGTATTTAGACACCAAAATGGCCATATTCTGGAGGCTACAATAAATGATCTGATTGGTCTCTTGAGCTGAAATTTTACTAACACCTTCTGGAGACACCAAAGGCTTATCTTACATCTTGTAAAAGGGGTAAAATAGGTGCCTTTTAAAAAGTGACTTTCATTGGTGCTGTGACAGTAGATTGTGAAGTTTCATTATTGTGACTACATCTTATTTTTTGTGTCTGCTGTGATTGATCAGTTTTGGAAGGAAAAAACTTTCCTTAAAGTCTGGATAAAATAAAGATTGACAATCTGCTCCCGTTGCTCTTCATGAGGTAAAAATGTCGTTGTTACTCTACAAAAGGAGGAAATAAACTTTTGGTTTATCTTTAAAGTGTCAAAAACTAAAAATTGATTCTGATAGCTTGGGCAGGATATCATTAATCAGTCCAATCTAACTGTTAATCAGTCCAATCTAACTGTTAGTTTGCTGTGATGAAATAACTCCACCCTCTACTTCAGTATTGTGGCACATTTCCAGCTTAAACAGAATATTGAATAATGAATAGGAACTTTCAGTTCACACACACTTTAATGTGCTGTAATTACTTCCTTTAGGAGAATGTGATGGGTAGTGTGGAGATGCACTGGGATGGAAACTGGCTCCCACATCCAGAAGAGCAGCTCTTCCTGGATCAGCTATTTATCTTTATGCAGCGCAGAGGTTCTCCTATAAGCAAAGTCCCCAATCTTGGATTTAAAAAGAGTACGTATGCATTTTCTGGATTTACATGTAAAAATGGTTAAGTATTAACTATATTACTCTAAATACTTTTGTGTAGTTTCCACCTTAACTAAATAAGCTTTTCTTGATTTTTCAACAGTTGACCTCTTCCTCATGTATTCAGTTGTAAAAAGGCTGGGAGGCTATGACAGGGTAAGTTTGTCTTGCTGATCCGTTACTTGGTCCTGCTGAGTAAGCTGTACTCCATCATAAAGGAATGAAAGTGATAGCTGTGAACTCTGTAGTGTGATTCAGAATCATTGTCCTCATTGCCTGCAGGTGACATCGCACCGTTTGTGGAAGACTGTGTACAATGAGTTGGGTGGAAGCCCAGGCAGCACCAGCGCTGCCACCTGCACCAGGAGGCATTATGAAAGGTGAGTGTGTGGCTCTGATTACAGCAGCAATTCACTCCCACCGCCTGAGACGACTTTGATCAACTAACTTCTGGCTTTCCTTCTCTGTCAACCAATTCTAGGCTGATGCTTCCTTATGAACTGTATATAAGAGGAGAAAATCCAGAACTTATCAAGTCCAGAGCTACATTGGTCTCCCCCACTTCAATCAAAAAGACAGTTCGGGGTAAAGGGTTGTCAAGCAGCCCAAAAAAGAATGCAGTAACCAACCAGGTGAGGGTTTTACTTCTTTCTATAAAAAGTAAAGACCATTTTTTTCTCATTCATCATTCATTTCTCCTCTAAAAATTGTCCTCTTTTTTTAAGTGCTTTGTGCAATCTAGGCTTTGTGTAGCCTTCTGAAGGTCTTACTAGGTGGAAAAAAGTATTCGTTTTGTGTGTAATGTGCACGAGCAACTAAAATTATTGTTCTGCTACACCTTTAGGGGTTATCACCAGATGGTGCTGTTGTTGTACGTAAAAGAGGAAGACCACCTGGAAAACGCAATGCCAAAGTTCTGGTCAAGGGCAGAGTTGGAAGGCCACCCCTGCATCCCAAACCTCCCTTAGAGAAGCCAGCAAGACCTCATCAGGAGATCGTCCAGCCATTGACTTTTTTTCAAGAACTGAAGCTCACCAACCATCCTCATGGCCAGGGACTGTCCCTTGTATCCTCTACCCCACAGCCCCTCCAGCCCATACTGGGGCGAGATGTAAAGGTGGAGACCGCAGAACCTCAAGCTCCCTCTTTTCTGTCAGTTCCTTGCAAGGTGTTGGCAGGTGGTTCCCTAGAAAGATTCAGTCCCACTAAAGGACTTTGTCCTTTGGACCTCTTCAGAGCCCGTCTAGGCCTTAATGGAGCTCATGAGGTAGCTCCTCAAGATTCTTTGATAAACCACCAAACTTTGGTCAACAAGCCTAAAGTCAGCACGCCTGAGACCCCTGAGAGCCCCCAGCACCAATGTTCAGGGTGCTGTTCAGATCCCTCATCCCAGAACGGAGCCCCCCGAGCCCCTCTGCCCCCTCTTAGGATTATCCCGCTTGACATAGGCTGTAGCCTGCAGTTGCGTCAACTGATGCGCACCCGTCTTGGCTCAACACACATGAACACCTTCACCAAGCGACTTTCAGAAGTTCTGGCTCAGGATCTCAACAAGACCTCCCAACCCAACGGTAATGTTCCTCTAGAGCAATCCCTGCCACTGAACTTGAGTAGGAGAACCATCACCAAGAGGCCTGCAGGGGACATGGAGCTCACAGACCTTCAGAGTCGAGAAGTCCAGTCTGGGACCAAGAGGCCGAAGATGGAAGCTGAGGATTTTGGAGTGTCTGTAAAATGGAATGGCTTGTCCTTTCTGGTGCCTTTAAACCAAGATGAGCCAGCAGATCTTAGCTCTCCCAGCAGGGCCAGAGCTTTAGTACAGGACAGGAACAAAGTAGCTTCAGCTCTTCCCGAACCCACTTGTTTCTCTTTAGTGCCAAAATCAGATGTCCCCCTTGAAATCCCCTCCAGTATTGGTGCTTCACCGGACACTCTACCTTGCATTTTTCAGCTGAAACAAGGGGAAGACAAGACCAGCACAATTGCAGTGACAGTTAAAGCCGAACAAGAAAGCACATCTCTGGATCCAGATCTAGAACCTCCTCAACCAAACAGTGACCTCTACTCGCAGTGTGTACCTACTGATGATATCAAAGAGTCGGATGCAGTTTCTTCTCTCAAAGTACTTTCTAATT